>NC_092751.1:80841583-81011583 GCF_047496795.1 Chiloscyllium punctatum
TCTGGATTGGAGGGCTTATCTTACAAAGAGAGGTTGACTAAACTTGGACTTTTCTCTCTGGAAGAAGGAGGAAGAGAGGTGACTTGATCGAGGTATACAAAGTAATAAGAGGCATGGATAGAGTCAATAGCCAGAGACATTTCCCCAGGACAGGATTGACTGGCATGAGGGGTCATAGTTTTAAGATATTAGGAGGAAGGTATAAAGGAGACGTCAGAGGTGGATTCTTTACACAGAGAGTTGTGAATGCATGGAATGCGTTGCCAGCGGTAGTGGTGGAAGCAGAGTCATTGGGGACATTTAAGCGACTGCTGGGCATACACATGGACAGCAGTGAATTGAGGGGTGCATAGGTTAGGTTATTTTATTTTAGATAAGGAATAATCCTCGGCACAACATTCTGGGCCGAAGAGCCTGTTCTGTGCTGTACTTTTCTATGTTCTATTTAGTCCCACCTGCCAGGAATCGGCCCATATCCCTCCAAATCCTTCCTATTCATATACCCATCCAAATGCCTCTTAAATGTTACAATGGAACTAGCCTACACCACTTCCTCTGGCAGCTCATTCCATACACGTACCACCCTCTGCATGAAAAAGTTGCCGCTTAGGTCTCTTTTATATCTTTCCCCTCTCACTCTAAACCAATGCCCTCTAGTTCTGGACTCCCTACCCCAGAAAAAAAACTTAGTCTATTTATCCTCTCCGTGCCCCTCATGATTTTGTAAACCTCTATAAGGTCACCCCTCAGCCTCCAACGCTCGAGGGAAAACAGCCCCAGCCTGTTCAGCCTCTCCCTATAAATCAAGTGGTCCAACCCTGGCAACATCTTTATAGATCTTTTCTGAACCCTTTCAAGTTTCACAACATCTTTCCGATAGGAAGGAGACCAGAATAGCATGCAATATTCCAACGGTGGCCTAACCAATGTCCTGTACAGCTGCAACGTGACCTCCCAACTCCTGTGCTCAATACTCTGACCAATAAATGAAAGCATACCAAATGCCTTCTTCATTATCCTATCTACCTGTGACTCCACTTTCAAGGAGCTATGAACCTGCACTCGAAAGTCTCTTTGTTCAGCAACACTCCCTAAGACCTTACCATTAAGTGTATGAGTCCTGCTAAGATTTGCTTTCCCAAAATGCAGCACCTCTCATTTATCTGAATTAAACTCCATCTGCCACTTCTCAGCCCATTGGCTCATCTGGTCAAGATCCCGTTGTAAACTGAGGTAACCTTCTTTGCTGTCCACCAGCCCTCCAATTTTGGTATCATCTGCAAACGTACTAGCTGTACCTCTTACACTCACATCAAAATCATTTATGTAAATGACAAAACATAGAGGACACAGCACCGATCGTTGTGGCACTCCACTGGTCACAGGCCTCCAGTCTGAAAAAACACCGCTCCATCATCATCCTCTGTCTTCTACCTTAGAGCCAGTTTTGTATCCAAATGGCTAGTTCTGCCTGTATTCTGTGAGATCTAACCTTGCTAACCAGTCTCCCATGGGGAACCTTATTGAATACCTTACATATAGATCACATCTACTTCTCTGCCCTCATCAATCCTCTTTGTTACTTCCTCAAAAACCTCAATCAAGTTTGTGAGACATGATTTCCCATGCCCAAATTTATGTTGACTATCCCTAATCAGTCCTTGCCTTTCCAAATACATGTACATCCTGTCCCTCAGGATTCCCTCCAACAACTTGCCCACCACCGATGTCAGGCTCACTGGTCTATAGTTCCCTGGCTTGTCCTTACCACCCTTCTTAAACAGTGGCACCACGTTAGCCAACCTCCAGTCTTCCAGCACCTCACCTGTGACTATTGATGATACAAATATCTCAGCAAGAGCCCAGCAATCATCTCCCTAGCTTCCCATTTAGTTCTAGGTATACCTGAACAGGTCATGGGGATTTATCCACTTTTATGCGTTTCAAGACATCCAGCACTTCCTCCACTGTAACATGGACATTTTTCAAGATATCACCATCTATTTCCCTACATTCTATATCTTCGAAATCCTTTTCCACAGTAAATACTGATGCAAAATACTCGTTTAGTACCTCCCGTATTTTCTGCGGCTCCACACACAGGCCGCCTTGCTGATCTTTGAGGGGGCCTATTGTCTCCCTAGTTACCCTTTTGTCCTTAATGTATTTGTAAAAACCCTTTGGATTCTCCTTAACTTAATTTGCCAAAGCTATCTCATGTCCCCTTTTTGCCCTCCTGATTTCCCTCTTAAGTATACTCCTACAGCCTTTATACTTTTCTAAGGATTCACTCAATCTATCTGGTCTATACCCGACATGTGCTTCCTTCTTTCTCTTAACCAAATCCTCAATTTCTTTAGTCATCCAGCATTCCCTATACCTACCAGCCTTTCCTCTCACCCTGACAGGAATATACCTTCTCTGGACTCTTGTTATCTTATTTCTGAAGGCTTCCCATTTTCCAGCTGTCCCTTTACCCGTGAACATTTGCCTCTAATCAGCTTTTGAAAGTTCTTGCCTAATACCGTCAAAATTGGCCTTGCTCCAATTTAGAAATTCAACTTTTAGACCTGGTCTGTCCTTTTCCATCACTATTTTAAACCTAATAGAATTATGGTCGCTAGCCCCAAAGTGCTCCCCTATTGACACCGGAGTCACCTGCCCTGCCTTGTTTCCCAAGAGTAGGTCAAGTTTTGCACCTCCACATACTGAATCAGAAAATTTTCTTGTACACACTTAACAAATTCCTCTCCATCTAAACCCTATGGCCGTCCCAATCTACGTTTGGAAAGTTTAAATTCCTGACCATAACCACCCTATTACTCTTACAGATAACTGAGATCTCCTTACAAATTTGTAATTTTCGTATCATCTGTGAGCTAATTGATCAACCATGCTACATTCAATTCTAGTTGTTTATTTAATCCGCAAACAGCATGAACCCCAACACCGACCCCTGTGTGACCCCACTGCACACGTAATTCCAGTCAGAAAGCATCCCTCAATCATCACCCTGTGCTTCTGCCACTCAGCCAACTCAGGATCCAAGCAGTCAGATTTCCTTGGATCCCATTACGGTTGTGGTCAGACTCACAATGTGGGAACTTATCAAAGGTCTTGCCGAAGTCCAAGTAAACTACCTCAAAACATTCAATCATTATATTTTTAAGGGGAGAGGAGAAAGATTTAAAGAACAGATGAGGGGCAACTTGTTCACGCAGAGAGTGGTTCATTTATGGAATGAATTTCCAGAGGAAGTGGTGGATACAGCTAGACTTACAACATCTAAAAGATGTTTGGATAAGTACATGAATAGGAAAGGTTTCGAGGGATATGGGCCAAATGCAGGCAAGTGGGATGAGTTCAGTTTGGGAACACGGTCAGTGTGGACGAGTTGGGCCGAAGGGTCTGTTTCTATGTTGCATGACTCTATGAGTCTTTAACTCTGTCTAAGTTTATCAGACATGACACCTCCGCCCCCCCCCCCCCCCCCCCCCAACCACCACCACTCCCTTACAAAACCATACTGACTGTTCTTGATCAATCCCTGCCTGTCCAAGTGTGGATTAATTCTGTCCCTCAGAGTTGCTTCCAATAGTTTCCTCACCACTGAGGTTAGACTGACTGGCCTGTGGTTTCCTGATTTATTCCTTGCTCCCTTCTTAAACAATGACACCACACTGACCATCATCTAGTCCTCCAGCACCTCTCCTCCAGCCAGAAAGAAACTGAAAATTATTGCCAGCGCCCCAACTAATTGCTCCCTTGCTTCACGCAACATTTCATCTAGCCTTGGAGGTTTATTTATTTATAAACCTGCCAGGCTACTCCGAACCTCCTCTCTGTCTATGCTAATTTTCTCCACTGTATCCCAGTTTTTCTCCCTACTTTCTATACCCACATCATCCCTGCCACTCGTGCGCACTGACACAAAGTATTCACTTAGGACCTTACCTGCATTGTCTGGGTGCATGCACAAATTACTGCTGTGTCCTTAATGAATCCTACTCTTTCCCTAGTTATCCTTCTAATGTATTTATAAAATAATTTAGGTTTTTCCTTTATTTTAACTGTCATCAACCTTTCATGCCCCCTTTTTGCTTTCCAAATTAAAGTTTCCCCTTGTACATGATGTACTTGTCTCTTGCTGTTTTCAGCCCTCGGTACTTGCCATAAGCCTTCCTTTTTATCTTTACCCAATCCAGTATGTGCCATGATATCAGGGTTTGTTGGATTTGTTAGTCCCATCCTTTATGGGAACGTGTTGGCCCAATGCTCTCCCATATTTCCTTCTTGAATAGGTCCCTCTGTTCTGACACAGAGTCACCTGAAAGTATCTGCTCCAAGGTAAAAACAATGACTGCAGATGCTGAAAATCAAATACTGGATTAGTGGTGCTGGAAGAGCACAGCAGTTCAGGCAGCATCCAACGAGCAGCAAAATCAACGTTTCGGGCAAAAGCCCTTCATCAGGAATAAAGGCAGTGAGCCTGAAGCATGGAGAGATAAGCTAGAGAAGGGTGGGGGTGGGGAGAGAGTAGCATAGAGTACAATAGGTGAGTGGGGGAGGAGATGAAGGTGATAGGTCAAGGAGGAGAGGGTGGAGTGGATAGGTGGAAAAGAAGATAGGCAGGTCGGACAAGTCAAGGAGACAGTAACTAAGCTGGAAGTAGAAACTAGGATGAGGTGGGGGAAGGGAAAATGAGGAAGCTGTTGAAGTCCACATTGATGCCCTGGGGTTGAAGTGTTCCGAGGCGGAAGATGAGGCGTTCTTCCTCCAGGCGTCGGGTGGTGAGGGAGCGGCGGTGAATGAGGCCCAGGACCTCCATGTCCTCGGCAGAGTGGGAGGGGGAGTTGAAATGTTGGGCCACGGGGCGGTTTGGTTGATTGGTGCGGGTGTCTCGGAGATGTTCCCTAAAGCGCTCTGCTAGGAGGCGCCCAGTCTCCCCAATGTAGAGGAGACCACATCGGGAGCAACGGATACAATAAATGATATTGGTGGATGTGCAGGTGAAACTTTGATGGATGTGGAAGGCTCCTTTAGGGCCTTGGATAGAGGTGAGGGAGGAGGTGTGGGCACAGGTTTTACAGTTCCTGCGGTGGCAGGGGAAAGTGCCAGAATGGGAGGGTGGGTCGTAGGGGGGTGTGGACCTGACCAGGTAGCATCTACTCCAAGTCTACTCTGGTCAAGTTGTGCCCGATTTTATTAAAATCAGTTTTCCTTCAGTTTTGAACTTTGAGCTGAGGCCCATTCTTGTCCTTTCTCATACCAATCTCGAATCTAACAGAGTTATCATCACTGTCTGTGGTATGCTTCTGTCTGATACTTCAACCATCTGCCCAGCTTTATGACCTAAGTGTAAGTCCAAGATCACCCCTCTCTTGTAGGGCCTTCTATGTACAGTGGCTTAAAAAGCCTCTCCTGGATACATTTCAAGAATTCTACTCCCTCCAAACCCTTCACACTGTGACTACCCCAGTTAATGTTGGGGATGTTGGAAGATCCTACTTTGACTACCCTATTACTTCTCTGAAATGTGCCTCAAACTCTGCTCTTCTATGTCTCTCGGACTGTTAGGGAATCTATAACAGACTCCCATCAATGTGATTGATCCTTACTGCTTTTTAAGTTCTACCCATATGGCTTCATTTGAGGAGCTTTCTAAGATGTCATCCCTTCTTCCTGCTGTAATCGATTCCCTGATTAAAATTGCTTGTCCTCTTCTACCTCCTCTCTTGTCTCGCCTGAAGACCCTGTATCCTGTCCCTCTCTCAACCATGTCTGAGTGACAGCAACATTATCATACTCCTATGTGATAATTTGTGCCCTTAACTCATCTGCCTTGCCCAGACTTCTAGCGTTGAAATAAATAACATTCAACCTCGTCAAACCCCCTAATGCCTAACCTGGCCTATAATGTCTCTGCCTACTTGACTCACTTGCTGTCTCTTCTAATTTTAGCCATTCATCTTCTCCAGCTGAACATGTTCTCCAGATTCTCAGAGAATGTTGGAGAAACTCAGCAGGTCTGGCAGCATCGGTGGACAGAGAAACAGAGATAACGTTTCAAATCCATTGATCCTTCTTCTGATGAAGAGTCACACCAGACATGAAACATGAACTCAGTTTCCCTCTCCACAGATGCTGCCAGACCTGCTGAGCTTCTCTAGCATTTTTTTTGTGTTTGTTGTAGGAAGGAAAGGCTAGTTGACTGGGTCATGTGACTTCAAGAACTAGGTGGCTCAGTGGTTAGCACTGCTGCCTCATTGCACAAGGGACCTGGGTTTGATTCCATTCTCAGATGGCTGTCTGTGTGGAGTTGATACATTCTTCCCATGTCTGTGCAGCTTTCCTCTGGGTGCTCCATTTTCTTCCCACTGTCCAAAAATGTGCAGGCTAGGTGAATTGGCCAAGCTAAACTGACCTAAGCATCCTGGGATATGTAGATTAGGTGGATTAGCCACGTGAAATGCAGCGTTACAGGGATGGGGTAACGGTGTGGGTCTGGGTTGGATGCTTTTCAGAGAATCACTGTGGACTCAAAGGGCCGAATGGCCTACTTCCACACTGTAAGGATTCTATGACACGGTTTTAAAATAACAGGTCTTTTATTTAAGATGGAGTTTGGAGGATATATTTCCTCCAGAGGGTCATTAAGCTTTAACTCTCTTCCTCAGACAGCAGTGGGGTAATGTTCCCTGTGAGCCGTGCCCACAGAGGTTCACTGCTAGCTGAATGGCCTTCTTCTGTTCCTAAACTATATGTTTGTACTTCAATTAAAAACTCCTGAAGTACAACCAAGTAGGTGACACTAACCCTGACAGATTACTTGAGTGTGCATTTGATGTAGCATAATTTATCAGTTTACTTTTCAGTTGTGAATCACTGTCTCTGGAGATACATCTTTGTTGCCTCCAGCTGTCTCCAGACACGGTAATGCTGGGGGTCACAACAGCTGTCAGTCACAACAGCTTGGGGTCAAGGGGTGAGATTTTTGGGTGGTGAGCTGTTCTGTCGCACGGGAGCTCAGACTGTGTTTAATTTAGGATATTTGGTCGGCATGGACGAGTTGGACCGAAGAGTCTATTTCCATGTTGTTATCTATCTATGACTCTTTGTCTGTATAACAGCTGAGGAGACCCTTTCAATTTTTGTTTTGACATGTCAGTGGACACGAATTAATCATTTTTTTCTCTGAGACCAGAAAGAGCCAGTTAAAAGGTAGGCTTTTGCATTTGTCAGGATAAGTCCCAGCTGGTTCACCCCATTCAACAATTCTCTCCCTCAACTTCACATCCCCCCTCTTTCCCTAACCCCAGCTGATAAATCACTCATCATCCCCTGTAACCACCCCTCAACATTTCAGTCTGGAGTTGTACAGCATTCAAAGTGTTAAAATGCTGTCACATCAGGAGAAGGTTTGGGAAGCAGTGCGGCATTGTGAGGAGGGTTTCAGACGTTTGCTCACCCCTGCGTGGACTCTCAGACTCCTTCACTTGTATCCTCAAGCTACATGACTCACCAACAGAGCAGCAGGCTCACAACATGACACCATCTGATTGATGTAGATCCCTGTTCAGATCCTGTTCTGGTAAAGCCTAATCACGTTTGCAAACAATTCCATTAATTCTCTATTGACCTCTCTTTATTGATGCCCTTCAGAAAGCTATCTTCAAGTCCTGTGAAATATATTAAGCAATAACTTTTTCTTCTAAATATGAGCTTGCATCAATGTGTATCAAGTCTTTAATTGATACCATAAACCTTTTTAAGATCTGAAGGTACAGCTTTCCCCTAAATATTTTGATGTGGAGGTGCCAGTATTGGATAGAGGTGAACAAAATTAAAGATCACATGACACCATGTTACAGTACAACAGGATTATTTGAAAGCACAAGCTTTCAGAACACTGCTTCTTCATCAGGTAGCTAGTGGGGCAGGTTAAATCAGCCACAATTTATATGTAAATGTTCAAAGTATCATACAACTGATGCAATACATTAGACAAACCTAGATGACTGTTATGTCTTTAATCACTTACAATAGGAATGCAGGTTTCAATTGATTAATATGTAAATCCCAGACAAAACCTGCATCCCTATTCTAAATGATTAAAGACTTAACAGCAATCTAGGTTTGTTCAGTTGTACGACACTTTGATCTTTTACAATAAATTCTGTGACCCATGATCCTGTCCCACTAGCTACCTGATGAAGGAGCAGCACTCCGAAAGCTTGTACTTATAAATAAACCTGTTGGACGACAACCTGGTGTTGTGTGAATTTTAACCAAATATTTTGAACCTCAAGGCATCAACACAGATCTGAAAATAAAGACTGAACATATTGGGACTGAAAAAAAGGAATCTTTAATCTTATCAAACAGTTCGAAAGGATAGCTGAGAGGAATCAGTTCCATGAATGGATAAATGCTGATCTAGGTACTACAATTAAAGAAAAGAAGGGAAATTTTCATAGAATTTCTACAGCATGGAAACAGGCCCTTCAGTCCTACAAGTCCATACCCACCCTCGGAAGAGTATTCCACGCAAACCCATTACTCTACATTTAACCCTAACCTACAATCCCTGGACACTATGGGCAATTTAGCATGGACAATTCACCTAACCTGCACATCGCTGGACTGTGGGATGAAACCAGAGCACCCAGGGGAAACCCACGCAGACAGAGGGGAGAACGTGCAAACTCCACACAGACAATCGCCTGAGACTGGAATCAAACCCAGATCCCTGGCGCTATGAGGCCACAGTGCTAACCACTGAGGCATCGTGCCGCATGCTGTCACCTATTGATTTCTAACATGACCAATGGACATCACAAAGGATTTTACAACCTTCTGGAAAGTAGTCACTGCTGTAACCTGGGAAACATAGGCCAACCTCTGCACAGAAAGCTCCTGTTGCAAAGAAAAACCATATCAGAAATGTTTCTCTCTCCAATATCCCCATTCTTCAAATTCAACCCCTTTAGAAAGGAGCATTAGTTGAATGATCCAGTGGGCATTTTTTCCTCAGACCAGGCCCTTGCCCTGAGAAGGAAAGATGAGAACCAAAGGGTAAATCAGCTTAAAGTAAACGACTAAAGAAGCAGGGGCAGGGACAAGATAAGGAAAAATTTCACTCTCACGCAGCAAGTGATTGAGATCTGAAACACATTGCCTGAGGGTGCGATGGAGGCAAATTCATTTGAGACTTTCAAAGGAAACTGAGGCAGACTGGTAATGTCACTGTGCCCAGAAACTCAGAAGCCTGGAAAAATGCCCTATGGACAAGGTTTCAAATCCCACCCCAGCAACTGGTGGAACTATAAATGCAATTAATAATGTCTGGAATTGAAAAGAGACTTGCTAATGGTGACTATTCCCCTATCATTGACTATTGTTAAAATGAAATACATCCTGGGCTCAGTAATGGAAAGGAAATCTGTCATTCTTAGCCAATCTGGTCGACATGTGACTCCAAGTCGAAAAGTGTGGCACTGGAAAAGCACAGCAGGTCAGGCGGCATCCGAGGTGTAGGAAAGCCAGTGCAGGGCTTATGCCGGAAACATCAACTCTTCTGCTCCTCGAATGCTGCCTGATTAGCTGTGATTTTCCAGTGCCACGCTTTTCAATTCTGACTCTCCGGCATCTGCAGTCCTCATTTTCTCCTACATGTGACTCCAGACCCATAGCAGTATGGTTTGTTTTTAAACCACTCGGTTCAGGGGCAATTAAGGATGGGCAAAACTGCAGCCAGTGACGGCCTCATTCTGTCCAAGGGCATCAAAAGAAATAAGCCTGGGTGATAAAATGATTGCAGGCCTAATAAAAAAGGAGTGGGGGATTGAGCTGACATGGTGAGCTATACTTGTATGATTCTGTGCAGTGTGGCAATAAAATCCTTCTTCACAATACCCCACTGCCTTGACTCTGAATTAGCGGGAGAGCAAAAACCCTTTTAAAACTGGGCATTGGTTGAAAAAAATAACAGCTGGCGTTTAAAAAATCCTTCACAATAATGCATGTTGGCAGATGTGGCGGCCAGATGTTGGATCCAGACATTAACATTTATCTGACAATACAAACAATGAGGCTGTTTGCCCTGGTTGATTCAGAGACAGCTGTGAATGCAGGTGAAGATCTGACAGTATGCCATGAAGAGCAAGCTGGCACAGAATCTGCCAACGGGAATGCCAGTGAGTGTGGAGCTACACAAACAAAGCACCTCAGAGTTGTGCTGAGAAATATGTGAGGAAGCATAGGGACGAGAAAGCCGGAAAATTGACTTTAAAGTGATTTTGACTCTGATTAAATCAATTTGTGGTTAACTAGATACAGGAACAGGAGCCAAGGGGAGAGCTATCAATCATAGTTTTCTGACTTTAATCATCTCTGACTCAAACCTTTCTCTCAAATGATTGTGAACTATCATCTTTAGGTCAGCTGTTTAAGGATTTGAGCAGAAAATAGTGGTCAGTATTTTTTGGAACTAGACCTTCAGGAGATCTTTACTGTGGAGATCAGCAGGAAATATAACTCAAGCAGGGCTGAGGCTATAGACATCCAGATAGATTCATTGAACTGAACTGAAGCAATGACACAGGATTGGTTAACAATGCCAGGTAGAAAATAATATATCATTGGTATCTACTGTCAGGTTTTACAGAAGTACTTTATTGAGGTCATTTTGTGGTATTGATCACTGTCCCCTCTATCTATCTCTCTGTTGGCTCCAGGTGAAACAATTTAATATTTTAAAGTATTCATTTATGGGATATGGGCATGTTATAGACTAGGCCAGTTATGATTTTCATTTGCTGTCTCTCTCCAGTCCAGATGACAGGAACAATCTGCCCCTTGTGATTTTTAAGAGGATGCTTCACTGTCTAAGACTTCATTCCAACAGCCAGGAACTCAAGCTTTTCACTCAGCAGCCAGCTAGCAGAAACCTTCTCACTAACTGAAAGCAAAACTAAACACCTTCCTGAGTCTGTGCGAGCCCTGACCCCATCCACTCATGATTCTATTGTCTCATTTGAAAAGAAAACACCCAAGGCTAACTCCAAGCTGTTTAACCAACTGCCTGTCTGGATGAGACATTCTGCTGCCACTGTGGTGACACCCCTCTTCAAGAGAAACAGTCCAGAACACCTCTCTTTCTGAAAGGGAACAATTTCATCACAGGCATCTCTGGCTGGGTCAGCATTTACTACCCATCCCTAATGGTCCTTGAGAAGGTGGTGCAGGGTTGCCTTCTTGAACGCTGCTGTCCATGTTAAGAAGAGAGCTGCAGGATTTTGACCCAATGACATAGACTCACTGAAACTAGGAGAAGGATGAGGCCATTTGGCCCTTCAAGCCTGTGTCTGACATTAAAATATGATCATGGCTGATCCTTTAACTCTCTGCCAAATTCCCACTTTCTTCCCATACCTCTTGATGCCTTTAAAATCTAAAAAAAAATTCTTTCTCGAATATATTCAGTGACTTAGTCACCACGATCCTCTGTGGTAGAGAATTCCACAGATTCACTACTCTCTGCATGAAGAAATATTTCCACATCTGAGTCTTCAATGGCCTACCTGTATTTGAGACAGTCCCCTAGTTCTCGCCTCCCCAGTTAGAGATCACATCTTCCCTGTATCTCGTGTCTCCAGCATTGTTATAATTTCAAATGTTTCAGTTTTATACATGACCCCCATAGAATAGCACTATGTATTTCCAAGTCACAAGAGCGAGTAGTGGTGTTCTCTCTGTTGTCCTTGTCTTTCTGTGGGAGACAATCAAGTCAAGAAAGACATAGAAAGTCGATTGCCGCAATAGATGACATTTGGATTTCTAATTTGCTGCATTTGGATATACTGGATAATGCTAATCTTTACTGTACAAAACCGCACCACAAATGTGTCCAAATGGCATTTACATGCAGCTACTATGTCACTGGATTTATTAATCCTGGTAGAATGATGATGGATAATGAGAACTGAAGCTGGAACACAAACAGAGGATGCTGGGATTACTCATCAGTTCAATCAACATCTTATCTGGAGACAGAAACAGCTAATTGGATGATCTTTTTAAAAAATTCATTCACGGGATTTGTGCATTGCTGGCAGACATTTATTGCTTGTTCCTGGTTGCCTTTGAGAAGGTGGTGCTGAGCTGCCTTCTTGAACTGCTACAGTCTGTCGTTGGTACAATGCCCTTAGGAAGGGAATTCTAAAATTTTGGCTCAGCAACAGTGAAGGAACGATGATGCTGCCTTGTCCTTCGAGATGGAAGTGGTCATGGGTGTGGAAGATGCTGACGAAGGAGTGTCGGTGAATTTCTGCAGTGCATCTTGTAGATAGTACACAGTGCTGCTACTGAGTGTCAGTGGTGGAGGGAGTTGATCCTGTGGATGTTGTGTCAATTAAGCAGGCTGCTATATTCTGGATGGTATCAAGCTTCTTGAGAGCTGTTGGAGCTGCATCCATCCAGGCAAGTCGGGATAATTCCATCACACTCCTGACTTGTGCCTTGCAGATGATGGACAAGTTTTGGGAGTCAGGGGGTGAGTTACTCGCTACAGTATTCCTAGCCTCTGACCTTCTTTTGAAGCCAGGCGAAAGTGAGGACTGCTTGAGATTAGAGTCAAGATTAGAGTGGTGCTGGTAAAGCACAGCAAGTCAGGTAGTATCTGAGGAGCAGGAAAATCGACGTTTCGGGCAGGAGCCCTTCATCAGCCCTCCCTGATGAAGGGCTCCTACCTGAAACGTCGATTTTCCCATTTCTTTTAAAGCCACTGAGTTAATGCGGCAAGTTCAGTTGAGTTTCCAGTCAATAATAATCCCCAGGATTTTGATAGTGGGGGATTCAGTGATGGTAACACCACTGAATGTCAAAGGGTGATGGTTAGACTATCTGTTATTGGAGATAGTTCTTGCCTGGCATTTATGTGGTGCCAAAGTTACTTGTCACTTGTCAGCACCTGCCTGGACATTGTCCAGATCTTGTTGGATTTGAACACTTCAGTGTCTGAGGAGATGCAAATAGAGCCGAACATTGAGAAGCAGAAGAACAAATTCAAGATAGTGGTGGAGTTGTTCCACTCCCTCCATTTTCTTCTGTTTTTCTTTCCTCGCTGTGTAGTTCTTTTCTTCTTTCTTCTCCCGGCCTCAGCCTGGACCTGGCGAGTTGTTCTTCCGACACGGCATGGGAGTCTTTCAGCGGCCAGTGGCGGTCTCTCAGTCCAGTGTCTGAGATTGCTGGCAGTGAGAGCAGAGCCCAGCATCTACTCAGCGATCGGAAACTGTGAGCAGGTCCTGCCTGGGCATGTTCTGAAGGCAGCATCTTCAGTGCCAGTCTTGGCAGCGATGTCATCATAGACCAACACGGAAGATCAGGGAGGGAGGGAGGATCCCCCCCCCCCCCCATCCCTGGTATCTGCAGTGAGAACAGCCAGCTGAGATCTCTCAGGGAGTGAGCTAAGTGGAGGAGTTGGGGCCCCAGCAAGTACTCATCAAAGATTGTTGAACTTCTAACTTTATTTTTATATTTTTCTTGTTCACATTAGGCAGGACTTTAATGCTAACTATTATCTTATTTCTTTATTTTTCTACTTATTTTATGCAGGTCAGAAATGCTTAATTTTTTAAAATTGAGTTTTTTGTACTGAGGTATCTTTGTACCTAAGATGGTGCCACCACTTCCTCTGGCAGCTCATTCCATACCAGCACCACCGCTGCATGAAATCTTTGCTCCTTAGGTCCCTTTTAAGTATTTCCCCCTCACCCTAAACTTATGCCCTCTAGTTCTGGACTCACCCACCGCAGGGAAAAGGCCTTGTCTATGTATCCTATCCATGCCCCTCATGATTTTATAGATCTCTATAAGGTCATCCCTCAGCCTCCAACGCTCCAGGGAAAACAGTCCCAGCCTATTCAGCCTCTCCCTATAGCTCAAACCCTCCAACACTGGCAACATCCTTGTAAATCTCTTCTGAACCAATAAGATCCAAGCATTGTGCAATCATTGATGAACAATCCCACTTCTATCCTTATGATGGAGGGAAGGTCATTGATGAAGCAGCTAGGACTGAGGAAGTCCTGGAGCTGAGGTGACTGACCTCCACAACCACCTTCCTCTGTATCAGGTATGACTCCAGCCGGTGGAGAGTTTGCCCCTTGATTCACATTGATTCCAGTTTTGACTCCAGTTCCTTGATGCCACACTTGGCTCCGAAAGCTAGTGTGCTTCCAGTTAAACCTGTTGGACTATCACCTGGTGTTGTGTGATTTTTAACTTTGAGTTTCTGGAGTAATAGCCTAGTGATAATACCACTAGGCCATTGCCTTACCTTTAGCATTTTTGGTGTGGATGTTTATTAAGTTCTGAAATTCATTGCTCCAATTGTAAAATGAACATACCAGCTTACAAATTCTACAATAGAGACTCACTTATCTAGTTGGTCCGGCTTGGACAATATAATGTTCGGAAGGAGTTAATGTTAACATTACATTGGATCCACCCATTCTACTGATGTCATACAGAGTCTATGTGCACAGACAAGGAGTTCTATTCCAGGTTTCAGAGGGAGCAGATGTATTTGTATCAGACTGCAGAAGTCCTAATAGCTTTACCCAACCAAATGAAGTTCACTCATGACGAGCATGCAATAAACCTTATTGTTATCTAAAATACTGCCTCTTCTGTCGATGCTCTATGGTGATGTATCCTCCACCACTGATCATTAAGTAGACCCTAGAGAAAGCAAAGACAACTGAGAATTGTTGGCAATGAACTACCTCAAATAACTCTTACCCAGTGCCACACAAATACCACAAGATGGCAAATACCACAAACTGCCCGAAGTAGTCATCTGGGAAGTTAGGGTCAGCAATGGCCTCGTGGTATTATCACTAGACTATTAACCCAGAGATCCAAATAATGTTCTGGGAACTTAGGTTCAAATCCTGTCATGGTGGAATTTAATTCAATAACAATTTCAAATTGACAGTCTAATGATGAACATGAAACCATTGTTAGAGAAAAACTCATGTGGTCACTAGAGTCATAGAGATGTACAGCACAGAAACAGACCGTTCGGTCCAACTTGTCCATGCTGACCAGATATCCCAACCTAATCTAATCCTACTTGCCAGCACCTGGCCCACATCCCTCCAAACCCTTCCTATTTATATACCCATCCAGATGCCTTTTAAATGCTGCAATTGCACTAGCCTCCACCACTTCCTCTGGCAGCTCATTCCATTCTGCATAAAAAAGTTGCCCCTTGGGTCTCTTTTATATTTTTCCCCTCTTACCCTAAACCGATGACCTCTAGTTCTGGACTCCCCAACCCAGGGTAAAGACCTATTTATCCTTTTCATGCCCCTCATGATTTTATAAACCTCTATAAGGCCACCCCTCAGCCTTCGACGCTCCAGGGAAAACAGCCCAGTCTATCCAACCTCTCCCAATAGGTCAAATCCTCCAACCATGGCAATATCCTTGTAAATGTTTTCTGAACTCTTTCAAGTTTCACAACATCCTTCCAATAGGAAAGAGATCAGAATTGCACACAATATTCCAAAAGTGGCCTAACCAATGTCCTGTACAGCTGCAACATGACCTCCCAACTCCTGTACTCAATACTCTGACCAATAAAAGAAAGCACACCCAATGCCTTCTTCACTATCCTATCTACCTGTGACTCCACTTTCAAAAGGCTATGAACCTGCAGTCCAAGGTCTCTTTGTTCAGCAACACTCCCTAGGACCTTACCATTAAGTGTATAAGTCCTATTAAGATTTGCTTTCCCAAAATGTAGCACCTCACTTTTCTCTAAATTAAACTCCACCTGCCACTCCTCAGCCCATTGGCCCATCTGATCAAGATCCGCTCATTACCTTCTTCCCTGTCCACTACACTTCCAAGGAAATCCCCCATCCTTACCTGGTCTGGCCTACATGTGGCTCCAGACCCACAGCAATGTGGTTGAGTCTTTAGTGCCCTGTGGGCCATTAGAAATAGGCAATAAATGCTAGCCTAGCTGGTGTCACCCAAACCCCATGAATTAATAAAATAAAAATTATTATGTGTCATATATAGGAGTAAGAGTCGAAAAGTGTGGTTCTGGAAAAGGAAAGCAGGTCAGGTAGCATCCGAGGAGCAGGAGAATTGACATTGGGCTGAAAGGTCGATTCTCCTGCTTCTCGGATGTTGCCTGACCTTCTGCGCTTTTCCAGCACCATACTTTTCAACTCTGATCTCCAGCATCTGCAGTCCACACTTTCTCCATATTTTGGAGTTAGCGTTAGGACCAATGAGCTAGATGCTGAAGGTGAAATGTTCAAATCCCACTCCAGACCTCTCCAGTGCAAAAACTAGATGGATTGGATTTTCCAATTGTAATACTCATCTCACAAGTCGGTGGATCTAATAAAGCCCCTTGCTGAACCTCACTGATGGACAATACAAGGATGGTTCCACTGAGGAAGGACTGTGATTTAGACTGCAAAGTCTCAGAGCCTTATAATTGCTCACCAAAGGAAGACTGAAAAATACAATGTTGTCAGATATTGACTGTTCAAGAACTGGGATACAGAAGCTGACATGAAAGCTCAATCACATTACCATCACTTCAAAACCAATATTGGTCATCTTGAAATATAATAGCCGTCATATTGACATTCAGCAATTATTCTCAAAAGATTTTTGGATTATTTTCAGGCTGGTAAACTGTAGCAGCTGCTGTTGATACCTTTCCAAATGTTACATTGCCATTATTCCCACACTTTGATTTCAGTCCTCTTTGCCCTCTCATTGTCTCAATGCTTTTCCTTTCTGTCTGTCTGTCTCCTGTTTGCCTCTTCAATCCTCCCATGTAAACATGTGCTGTCGTTTTGTGAGATTATGTGGTGAGATTGCAGGAGCTGGTGGGCAGACGGTCCAGTAAGTCAACCACAGCAACTCAGTTAGTGAATGAGTGGGAGCTTGCAGCATGTGGGCATCTAGCCAATGGAATTGAGATGGAGGATGTAAAAGTTTCAAAACAGGCACGGGACCAAATCACATGTCCTCATCAATGCCCCTTAAAGTCCCTTTTCAAACATGCTGCTCACAAAACTAAACCTTAAACATTGTTTGATGTGACAAAGGTAAAAGTTGACATCCCCTTCAGATGAAGTGGCGTAAAGGGAAGTTGCATTTATGTACTTAGTCCCTTTTCTAACCTCAGGAGGTAAGTCCCTTACTGCAGGATTCCTAGCCTCTTACCTGCTCTTATAGCCACAGTATTTATATAGCTAATTCAGTTCAGTTTTTGGTCAATGCTAACACCTAGGAATTTGATCGTGGAGGATTCATTGATAGTAACGTTATTGAATGTCAAGAGGTGATGGTTCAATCCTGTCCTGTTGAAGATGGTTATTTCTTGGCATTTGTGTGATGTGGGGTATTATTTATAATTGTGATATAATTTGTTCACCTCTGGATGTGGCAGGACTGCAGAGCTTACATCTGATTTGATGGTTGTGGAACTGCTTAGCCCTGTCTATCACTTATTGCTTATGCTGTTTGGTAGCTCCAGCAGGTTAACACATTATTTTTAAGTATGCCTGCTGCAGCTCCTGCACTATCAACTAGAGTTGGTCCCCTAACTTGACGGTAATGGACTGGCACTTTGTTAACATCATCAGAGGATTTGGAAAGGAGGTCAGAGACCGAACAAAATGAAGGAATGGGTGATGGTTAGGTTAGTAGTTAAGGGTTAATCGGGTGCACTTGGTCGGGGTTTTACTTTTGATCTCTCCCGCTTCATAGAATCCTACGGCTATTTGGCCCATCAAGTCAACACCGACCTCTAAAGGGGAACATCCCACCCAGACCCACTCCCCGACCCAATCCTGGAGTTCCTGTGGCGAAACCACCTAATCTGTACACTATGGGCAACTTAGAATGGCCAATCCACCTAATCTGCACATCTTTAGACTGTGGGAGGAAACCCATGCAGACACAGGGACAATGTGCAAACTCGATACAGTCACCTGAGGATAGAATCAAACCTGGGTCCCTGGTGTTGTGAGACAGCAGTGCTAACTATGGGAGCTACTGTGTTGCACTGGTTTGAAGTGGCTTTACTGAGTATTGAGCTCAGGAACTCCCAGGGTCAGAGCCCACCAGCCTGTGCACCATATTAATGTTCCATTCTTAGGAAAACACTTTGAGATGCCCTGAGAGAGAAGATATATATTATAAATGTACTTTGCTTCTTTCTATGAAGTTTATACTGTACAATGTCCTGAGGCTATCCATTTCTGTCCATTACAAAAGATAATTGCTTTAAAGTTTTAAAACACAGAGGAATCAGTTAACTTCAGTTCAACAAGATGCTGCATAATTCATGAACAGGTTGCTGAACTCTTCAAAAACAAACAGTGCCCCTGACAGTTCTCGGCCTGTCTTGTCTGGATCGACCAATCAATGGTAAAAATCATGAGATCAGGTTGCCAAGTCTGGCTGGAGGTCTTCCTGGAAGATAGATCAGGTGACATGTGACAGTGGATCACATGACACATCAGGAGGGGAGAGCTGGAAACTGAGGGGAAAGGGAGAGGCAGAGAGGAAATCAAGAGTGGGGAAAACATGTACGGAATGCTCAGCAGCATGTCCGAGAGATTTATACCCCGTTCTAGGTGACTTCCAGCAAACCAAAATTGTTGCGAATATGGAACCATCCCAGGATCGGGAAATATCCATATCGTACCATATTCTCACAATATTCTCTATATCGTACCATATTCTCTATCAAACAGTTTTCCAGATCCCTCTTGAATTTGCTGCAACAATCAGTCAATTTTTTCCTCCCTAGTTCTACTCATCCCATAATTTCACAGGATCATTGATTCAGTGCAGAAGGAGGCAATTCAGCCCATCATGCCTAGTGCTGGCTCTGCTAATGAGTGAGACACAAAGTGCCATTCTCTTGCTTTCTCCCTGAAACTGCGAATTCTTCCTTTTCAAAGAACCATCCAATTTCCTTTCAAATTTCTCAACTGAACCTGCTTCGACCACACTCTCAGGCAGTGCATTTGGTACCAATTCTAACCACTCCCTCCATAAAAATATTTATTTCTATATTTTGCTTCTTTTGATAATTTTGGGATAGTGTAGGGAGACGAGCTGAGAATGGTTCACAGGTTGGCACAACATCGAGGTCCGAAGGGCCTGTTCTGTGCTGTATTGTTCTATGTTCTTTTACTAATAACTTTGAAAAGAGACTGAGTGCTGCTGGTTTTAAGAAAATTTAAGCATGACAAAATCCCCAAAGCTGGATCAAATGCCAATCCATGCTCAGTGGAGGGTGGCCTACAGCAATGCTGCCTGTAAACTTTCTTTTTGTTCATCGGATATGAGCACTACCAGCATTTATTGTTCAGAAGGCATTTAGAATCAACCAAAAGGACATTAGTGAACCAAACAGCTGTTTACAACAATTGACAATCATTACATGGTCCTCATTGGAATAGCTTAATTTATTAGATTAGAATCCCTACAGTATGGAAACAGGCCCTTCGGCCCAACAAATCCACACTGATCCTCCGAAGATTCACCCACCCAGATCCATTCCCCGACCCTACATTTGCCCCTGACTAAAGCACCTAACACTATGAGCAATTTAGATTAGATTAGATTAGATTCCCTACAATGTGGAAGCAGGCCCTTCGGTCCAACAAGTCCACACCGACCCTCTGAAGAGTAACCCACCTAGTCCCATTTTCCTCTGACTAATGCACTTAACACGATGGGCAATTTAGCATGGCCAATTCACCTGACCTGCCCATCTTTGGACGTAAGGCTGGAATCGAACTTGGGACACTGGTGCTGTGAGGCAGCAGTGCTAACCACTGAGCCACCTTGCCACCCCATTAATTTATTATATCCAAGATTTTTTTTATTGAATTCAAATTTCACTATCTGTTATGGTTTGATTTTAACCCTTTTGCTTAGAACATTAGCCCTGGGCACTGAATTAACAAGGACAGTGACATTCCCACTACACCATTGCCTCTCCAATCTACCAAAGCCGTCTTGTGTGCAGTTCTGGTCTCCAAATTTGATGGAAGACAGTCTGGCTATTGAGGGAGTGCAGCGTAGGTTCACGAGGTCAATTCCTGGAATGGCAGGACTACCTTACGCTGAAAGACTGGAGCGACTGGGCTTGTATACCCTTGAGTTTAGAAGACTGAGAGGGGATCTGATTGAGACATATAAGATTATTATAGGATTGGACACTCTGGAGGTAGGAAACATGTTTCCGCTGATGGGCGAGCGCCGAAACAGAGGACACAGCTTAAAAATACGGGGTAGACCATTTAGGACAGAGATGAGGAGAAACTTCTTCACCCAGAGAGTGGTGGCTGTGTGGAATGCTCTGCCCCAGAGGGCAGTGGAGGCCCAGTCTCTGGATTCATTTAAGAAAGAGTTGGATCGAGCTCTCAAAAATAGTGGAATCAAGGTTTATGGAGATAAGGCAGGAACAGGATACTGATTAAGGATGATCAGCCATGATCATATTGAATGGTGGTGCAGGCTCGAAGGGCAGAATGGCCTACTCCTGCACCTATTGTCTATTGTCTATTGAAGGGATGTCAGGATGGAGTGTGTATGAAGTGTAAAAATGCCACATTGGTCCCGTTCCATGGGTTGGGGTTGAGGGTTATTGAGACAATGGAGAAGGAACCTTACTCTGTGTTTGACTGAATGTCACTTGTTCTGGGGCTATCTGTACTTTGCTTCACATTGACAATCAATAGGGCCACTCTCCTGCACCTTCCAGTGGGGGACTGAGGGAGGTCTGGAGCTCTTTTGCGGTTTTGTTACCACTGACCATGCTCAGGGCTGGGCTGCCATTACAGCAGTGGCTAATTTAGCTGCCAGGCCTGATATGTGATACGTTCCTGCTACATACAATCACCAAGTGTGAGGCTGAACCTAGGCTGTGAAAAACTACTCACAATCGCAACATCAGATCTGATCGTGCTGACAGAGAACCTGCCCAGTGCTGAAATTGTGCTGCCCTGGCTGTTTTCCTGGAATTGGGAATGGTGTGTGGAATGTTTCATTATCAGCTGGGAATTCTTAGACTCTCCGCAGGAAATTCAGGCTTGACTTGCCAGCTCGGAAACATTGTGTCACTCATTCCTCTCCAGCTTGAGACTACTGGAAATTACTTAAACAATAACAGAGTTGAGGAAAATGACTTTGAACATTTTGGGGTACAGGTGTTAGCTGGAAACAAAAGAAGCATTTTGACATTGCCATCATATTAAAGAAAGACTTGCAATTCTGTAGTGCCTATCAGATTCTCTGGGGCTTTCCAAAATACTTTACTACAGCTAACGGGAGTTCTTTCTGTATCGCTGCTGTGGTAATGTGAGCAAACGCAGAAATCAATTTGTGCACAGCCGCATCTCCCAAAGCAGTAATTTGAAAACAGTTAGGTGGTGGAGTGGTCATGTTACTGGGCTAGTAATAGCAAGGCCCAGATTAATGCTGTGGCAGGGGGACATGGGTTCAAATCTCACCTTGGAATCTGGTGACATTTAAATTCAATTAATAAATCTGGAATTGAAAACTGGTCTCAGTGCTGGCAACCCCGAAATTATCATCAATTCTGGGAAGAGCCCATCTGGTTCACTTTGGGGTGGCACGGTGGCACAGTGGTTAGCACTGCTGCCTCACAGCGCCAGAGACCCGGGTTCAATTCCCGTCTGTGTGGTGTTTGCACATTCTCCCCTTTTCTGCGTGGGTTTCCTCCGGGTGCTCCGGTTTCCTCCCACAGTCCAAAAAAAGAATGTGCAGGTTAGGTGAATTGGCCATGCTAAATTGTCCGTAGTGTTAGGTGAAGGGGTAAACGTATGGGTGGGTTGCTCTTCGGAGGGTCGGTGTGGACTTGTTGGGCTGAAGGGCCAGTTTCCACGCTGTAAGTCATCTAATCTAAATGTCTTTGAAGGAAAGAAATCCACTGTCCTTACCTGGTCTGGCCTATGTTTGACTTCAGAGCAGTTAAGGACCGTAGAAATGCTGTCGAGCATCTCAGTTCAAGGACATGGGCAACAAATGGTCAGGAATGCCCACTCCTCATATGAGAATAAACAAAGAAAACATTGTCTATTCTCCTCATGATCTCAAACACCTCCATCAAATTTTCTCCAAGGGGAAAAGCCCCAGCTTCTCTGCGTAACAGTGATCCTTAGAACCATTTCTGTAAATATTTTCTGCACTCTTTCTAAAGCCTTAGCGAGCTTCTGAACGTGTGGTGCTCTGAAGTGGAATTAACATTCCAAACAAGGCTTAACCAGCGTTTTAAGCAGGTTCATCATTAAATCCCTGTCTTGATGTGTTGAATTAAGATAGAGCAGGTAAGCAGCCCCAGTTTCTAAATCAATAACTCTAACATAATCTTCAATTTGTACGAAAGTGAAGCACTCAGGGAAGGAGATTTGACTATTGCCCGTGTTGTGTCAGCTGATCTCAGCTGGGTAGAGGGTTGGGGCGTGTGTGTGTTGATAAAAACACTGTCAATATCTGCTGTCAATGTCTTCTAGCTGCAGCTGAACAGTCACATAAACCAATGGCAACACAGAGAATCTAGAAATGTCACATAATTTCCAACTATGAAACTACACGGATGCATGGATCTTCAGTGAAATGAAGCCTGCAACATACAACAAGAGTTCACAAACAGGACCATGATGTTGACCAGATAATGCTTTCATTGAGAGAAAGATCAGCGGAGTGATGGGAGGAATGCAGAGGGAGATACAGGGGTCTCTGCTGCTGATCACTGTCCAGTGGAATTGTGTGAGAATAATATTCGATATGACTTTAGGCTGCCATGGTGGCTCAGTGGTTAGAACTGCTGCCTCACAGCGCTAGGGACCCAGGTTTGATTCCAGCCTCAGACTGTCTGTGTGGAATTTGTATGTTCTCCCCGTGTCTGCGTGGGTCTCCTCTGGGTGCTCTGGTTTTGTCCCACAGTCCAAAGATGTGCAGGTTAGGTGGATTGGCCATGCTAAATTGCCCGTAGTGTTCCAGGATGTGCATGCTTGATGGGTTAGCCATTATAAATGTGGGGTTACAGGGGAGGGGGGTTGGGTTGCTGGATCTGGGTGGGATACTCTTTGGAGGGTTGGTACAGACACATTGGGCCAAATGGCCTCTTTCTGCACTGTCGGGATTCTATGACTGTAAGGACCACACATATAGATAGATCCCACAACCTAAAACTCACACAATGTGAATAGCAACTTTTACATGATGGATGTGGTCCACTTGCTGCCTGTGAGACCACTTATACCCTCCCAACTCCAAATTTACAGAGAGAGAAATAAATCGTTTGGTGTATACCAGGGAGACATCCAATGACCAATTTAGAAACGACTGGTTTTCCACTTGTGGGGGTCTGTAGTTTATGGCAGGCCTTCTCCAGCTAACCTGGGAACACCTATTGTCATGGAAGGACTTCCCTGAGTAGAAGATTGCTTGAGGAATCTAGAATATCCTTCTAAACAGGACTGTGGATGCGATATGTTAATGGTCTGAGATGCTTAGATTAAGCATGAAATGATATGGAGCCTGAATGGGTAAATGGAGTTGATCTGCTGACATAAACAATGGCAGTACAGACTCAAGGGGCTGATTGGCTTCCTTCAGTAAATTCCCTGCAGTCTTTGGTGATCCTAACTGGTACACGATAATTGGACCTCAGCTTCCCGGACCAAGGAGGAAATTGCAGCTGCTGTGAAGATTCTGGGTGTAAACAAATCGAATTCAGTGCCGATCTCCTCCAACAGAGAGAGTCAGCTGACACTCCTGACAGAAACCATAGCCTCCCGAAGCAGGTTTGAGAGTGCAATGTGAGCTGCTACCTCAAGGAAGAAGGGAAAGGGAACATCATGACTGGATCTAATCAACTGAACATATGAAGGTCAATTAAAGAAAGCTAGTATTCCCCTGCGGCAAATTTTATTCAACGAACTTGCTTGAGATTTTTTCAGGTGAAGTAACACAAAGTGTGGATGAGGGTAATCCAGTTGTTACCAAGTACATGACCTTCCAAAATACATTTGTTTAAGTGCCACATAGCAAGCTTGTTAGGGAAGTACGACCAGAGTGATTGCCCTTGACATTAAGGCTGCATTTGACTGAGTGTGGCATCAAGGAACCCAAGCAAGACTAGAATCAGTGGGAATCAGGGGAGGTGTCTCCACTAGTTGGAGTCCGGCCTGGCGCAAAGGAAGATGGTTACAGTTGTTGGAGGTCAGCCATCTCAGCTTGAGCACATCTCTGCAGGAGTCCCTCAGGGTAGTGTCCTAGGCCCAACTATCTTCAGCTGCTTCATCAATGACCTTCCCTCCATCATAACTTCAGAAGTGGGGATGCTCACTATTGATTGTACAATGTTCAGCACTATTTGAGAACCTCAGATACTGAAGCAGTCTGTGTTCAAGTGCAGCAAGTTCTTGAACCATATCCAGGCTTGTGCTGATAAGTAGCAAATACCAATCACAGCATACAAGTGCCAGGTAATGTCCTATCCAACAAAAGGGAATCTAATCAACATCCCTAGATCTTTTTCAATGGCATTACCATTGCTGTATCCCCCACTATCAATATCCTGGGGTGACCATTGATGGCAACTGAAATGCACTAGCTGTATAAACACTGTGGTTAAATAATTAGGTCAGAGGGTAAGGATCCTGCAGCGGGTAACTCACCTCTTGGTTCCTGAAAGCCTGTCTACCAACTTCAAAACACAGTCAGGAGGTCAAGAGTGTGATGGAATACTCCTGGGCTGCTGTCCCTAGTTGCCCCTTCAGAAGGTGGTGGTAAGCTGCATTCTTATACCAATAAGATATCCTCAAAATGCTATAAGGGATTTGCCTGAATAAATGCAGCTCCAACATCATCTAGAAGCTTGACACCATCCTGGACAAAGCAGCTTGCTTCATCCACAAATATCCACTCCCTCCACCACTAACACTGAGTAGCAGCAGTGTATATTGTCTACAAGATGCACTGCAGACATTTACCAAGGTTCCTTATTGTAAACCTGTCCTCTTCAATGGTTGGTGCCTTTCAAACCCACAACCACTTCCATCTAGAAGGACAAGGACAGCAGATACATGGGAACATGATCAAGCTCCCCTCCAAGCCACTCAGCATCTGGACTTGGAAATATATAGCCATTCCTTCACTGTCACGGGGTCAAAATCCTTAAATTCCCTCCCTTGCGGCATTTTGAGTGTATCTCAGTGAGTCAAGAATGCAGCTCATCACCACCTTCTCAAGGCGTAACTAGGGATGGGCAATAAACGCTGACCCAGCCAGCAATGTCCACATCCTATGAATTACACTTTTAAAATGTTAAAACCAGTGCCTTTCGCAAAAGACACAGTAGCAGTATCGATGTGAAGTGGGCTGTCTGACAGGAAACAGAGAGTAGTGATGGAGTCTAGGCTTGGGCACAATTCCAAATCTTTCTGAATATTACAAAACTTGGAGGTTTGTGAACCATGAACCGACAATTTGAAGAAGACACTAAGAGGCTGATGGAACAGGCTGAGAAGTGACAGTTCAAATTGAGTGCAGAGCAGTTCAATGTGATTCATTTTAGTAGGAAGAAGGACAGGCAATATCAATTAAAGATAATAATTTTCAAGTGGTGCAGGAGCAGAGGGACCTGGGCAATCTATACACCAACCATTGAAGATGACAGGTTGAGAGAAAGAATTATAATGTGTATGAGATCCTTGGGCTTTCTGAAAAGGGGCACAAGTACAAAAGGAAGGATGTTATGTTAGATTTGCATAAAACACTGGTTTGAATTGAATTAAAATTGGCTTTATTGTCACACTTGAGTACAGTGTTGAAATTGCTGTGTTGTAAGTTTTACAAATCACCACCTACGGCGCCAACTGGAGTATTGGGACCAATTCTGAGCACCACAGTTGAGGGAAGAATAGGAAGGTTTTAGATAGCTACATTAAACATTTACAAGAATAGTTCCTGGCTCCAAGTAGTGTCAGTTCAGTGGACAAATTGGAGAAGGTGGATCGGTGCTCCTTGGAGGAGGGAAGATAGATAGCAATATTCTATAAATCTAGTTAGAATAGATAGGGAGAAACCCCTCCAACTTGCAGGTGGACGAAGAACCCAAAGGACACTCTTTTAAGGTGATTTTCAAAAGAAGCAACAGACATGTCAGGGAACACCCCCTAGTCAGGCTCGGGAACACGCTCCTGGAGAGACAAGGAAGGCAGATTCAATTCAAGCCTTTCAATTAGAATTGGACCATTAAGGGAAGAGTAGGGGAGTGGGATCCAGTGAATTGCTCCAACAGTGAGTCAGTACGGACATAATAGGCTGAATGGCCACTATCTGTTTTGTAACCATTCTCTCATTCCCACTGTTTCCCCTCCCCGTTGCTATGCAATCTCTTGGGAAAGGGGAAAATAAAGAGAAAAATCCACAGACATGATGGCAGAAAAAATCTGGAAAATGACTCCTTGAGCTTTTGTCAGTCAAAACCAGCCCAAAGATTCTTTACAGACAGTGGCATCTGTATAATGCCATCTCTGACAAAAAATTATGTCAAAAATAAATCCCCTCCCCTTTAAAGGATGAAGAAAATTCTGAAAGGGTTCGACAGTATAGACACAGGGATAGGACGTAGCTTTGCTCGCTGAGCTGTAGGTTTGATATCCAGACATTTCATTACCTGGCTAGGTCAGTGGCGACCTCCAAGTGAAGCGAAGCTGTTGTCTCCTGCTTTCTATTTATATGTTTGTCCTGGATGGGGTTCCTGGGGTTTGTGGTGATGTCATTTCCTCTTCGTTTTCTGAGGGGTTGATAGATGGTATCGAGATCTATGTGTTTGTTTATGGCGTTGTGGTTGGAGTGCCAGGCCTCTAGGGATTCTCTGGCATGGCTTTGCTTAGCCTGTCCCAGGATAGATGTGTTGTCCCAGTCGAATTGGTGTTTTTTTTCATCCGTGTGTAGGGCTACGGGGGAGAGAGGGTCGTATCTTTTTTGTGGCTAGCTGGTGTTCGTGTATCCTGGTGGCTAACTTTCTTCCTGTTTGTCCTACATAGTGTTTATGGCAGTCCATAGGACAAACAGTTTACACAATTTAGTCTCTGGATGCTATAAAGAGGGTGGAGCATTGTAGCCATTAAGTTGGATGGTGCCACAACGCTAACACTTGTAGTGAAGGAGTTGATTTCATGATTATTGGCTCCATGGTACTTGGCAAGCTTTTGTCTCGCTTTCATTTTGACAGTGACTTCAATGTCTTATCTGGCTTCCAGGACTTCGAGTAATGGAGTCGTGCATTACCTGCAATGCAGGGGTGTCTAATGGTTGTCCTCAAGCCATGACCTGCAATTCCGATTAGTCCACACTGGTGCATAAGCTCACTAGCATACAGCGACCAGAGTTTTAGGTTTTTTTTAAACCCCTTTTTGTATATTCATGGAAGGGTAAACATAAACAAGTCTGCAGTTTGGGACATAGTTCAGAGGAGATGGCTTTCTGTTGATGGGATAGTCAGCCCCTTATTAACTCTGTAGGCATAGGAGACCACACTGTTGTGTGTATTGAATTGCATCTCTCCTTTTGAAGGGCTGCAGTTTGAAGGTCCCTTGGCCCACTCTCAGGTATGACATTCCATCAGTCCTCTCAGGGCGTTGCCAAACTGCCGCTGAATTTATCTCTATGGTCATTGTTTGGCCATAGCAGCTTTCGAATTTAAAACAGTTGGAATTAAAGTTTGATACTTTTGTAAGTAATTGGGATTATGATCCTTCGTTTCCAGGTGCATTATTTCTAACATTTATGGTTGTCAATGGGAGCACACTGTCCACAAATTGACTATATGATTTGCCCACAGTATGTCAGCAATTGCACTTTGGAAATAGTTCCCGCATTGTGAAATGCTTGAAGGTCATAAAAGACACTTCAGAAATAGAAAACAATTCAAGGAAAAATCCTGGCAGGTTCCAGAACTTTTTAAAAGTATTAGCTCAGGATCTATGCCATAACGCTGTTTGTTTTAACTGTTAGAAATGGCTTTGCATGAACATTTTTTTTCTCCTACTTCCTCTCTTTGCTTTCCTGAAGATACTAGAGAGAGTTTATCAGACAGTAAGAAACCCAGTTAGACTCTCGCCTGCTGGCTGTGATGTGCTGACGGATTGATGGGCCGACCTCCTAGACTCACAACCAAAGAAAGAAAACAGAAAAAAAAAGATACTAAATCGCCTCATCTGTTTTAAATCTTTTTCTCACAGATGAGAATTCCACAGCAGTTCCTCCCTCAGATGAAATAGTGACCAGTGTCTTATTAGGCTGGACCTCCACTGACTTCACTTGCTCAGCGTGTATGGCTCAAATTGCAAACAGAAAGAATCACAGAATTGTTGTGGGGCACTGGGCTGGTAATCCAACTGTAATGCTCCAGGGATGTGGGTTCAAACACCATGAGCAGCAGATGGTAAAATTTGAATTCAATAAGAATCCATGATATAAAGCCAATCCAACTTCTCTGAATATCGTAAAATCCCATCTGATTCCCTAATGACCTTGAGGGAATGAAATCTGCCACCTTTACCTGGCTTGGATGTGATTCAAGACTCACAGCAATGTGATTGATTCTTAACTGGCCTCTGAAAGTTAGGGCTGGGCAATAACTGGTGTGAGCAAGTCAAAAAGGTGCCATTTGCTCCATCGTATCCGTGTCAGCCCTTCCATTTCAGTGAGCACCACTTTTCTCCTTGTAACCCTGCACACTCTTTCCTTTCAGATCATCCTGTAATTAATTCCCTCTTGATTGAAACAGCCCGTCCCATTTTTGAGGGACAAGTCCAGAGCTTAACGACTTGCTACCTGAAAAAAAAATGCCCACGTATTTTTTGCCTTAATTACTTGGAGACTTTGGTTCGTGCGTCAGTGTCTGATTTAAATACGGTTTTGGTGTTAGACTAGAATATATGGAGTTGCTGGGCACGTCCGGCTATTTGATTGTGGGGTGCATCACAACCGAGTTGAGCCATGAGATATTACGGTCTGCCTGGCTATGTAAGAAAGCTATGCTTTGAAGGACTTCAACGCATCCCGTTCTTGCATTGAACCTGGTTTGCAAACTATTTTGGAGTGACTCTGTGCTGCCTGAAATAAGCCTGGAGATTGGAACAGCTTTGGTCACGTTTAATGCATTAATGATCAGTCAGTGTTGAGCACACTAGAAACGGTCCGTTCGAGGGGTTTGTCTTGCTGCAAATATTGCTATCACCCACAGCTGCAAAAAAAAACCCCTTCTTTTCAAACACAAATTTTCCTCAACCTGGATAATTTTATGTTAGCCATGCTGTTTATTTCACGCTCTCTTCCTTCCACCTCCCTCCTGAAGCTGGGAAAAATATGACTTTGTGAATGACCAACTGCATCAAACACTGGCTCCTTTCCCTTTTGCCACTCCCTTGCATCGAGGGGGCTTCCCCTTTCGGTGCCCCCCCCACCCCGAGAATGAGGGCTGCCTCTGTGTCATGCTCTGTCATTGTCTGCCTGTTCCAGTCCTGGATATAGCGCGGGCGAGCGCACTTTCAAATGAGAATTCAGCAAAGGCGAGCACTTGAGTCGGGAGCAGTGGCGTCTGCTTGTATTGGAGGGTGTTCTCACTAGAGTTAAGAGGCATTCTTTGCTGTGAAAGCTACAGGAAACAGCGAACGTGCGTGAACCCACAATAAGGATTCCGGTTGACTATTTAGAGGACTGAAACGTTGCCGTTTCCCCAACTTTTAAAGGTGAGGACGCGGGACAGGGTTGGTTAGCTTGGAAGGTCCGGAAGACTTGCAATGAAGTGAAGTTTAAAGGTCTGGATTCTAGCTGCAAGTTTGTCTGTGCAGCGGTTTTTGCTCCGAGCTCTGTTCAAGCACATCCTATGATTGCACCAATTACTCCTAGACTCGTCCTTCCAACAGCTTTAATTGTGGCTATTTTTACTCAATTTTTTTTGTAGCTTGTTGCCCCCCCCGCCCCGTTGCTTGCGTACGTTTTCTGGAGGCTTCACTGGGATGCGAGGGGTCCCTTTTAAAGGGGTCTTAGTGCCGGCCTCAGCGTCTGAGCCCATTGCACTCCCGCTTAAAACGCAGGATTTGAAAGGAGCATTAAAAGCTTTAAATTTACTGGTTGTGACTGCTGATTTTTTTTAACTTGTAGAAAATAATGGTCTAGACCTAAATGTAGTTTGAGTTTGTCCGTTCAAAAAAAAGAGAATTTTCAGTCCCCCCCTCCCCCTTAAATAGTAAATTTTGCTTTCCTTCAAAAGGTTGTGATTTCCTTTCAACGTTTTAATAAGGCGAATAGAAAGATTCCATAAATAGCAGTTGCACCAGATGGATTCTGGAAAGTGGCCAGATTGAAATAAACACAAGCTTGTTCACTAAAGGGTCTTCTGCGGCTGGTTTTGTTTTTCCAGTGTCATGTTGAGTTCTGTGTAATAAGACGCTTGTCTAAAGTTTGACAAAACTCTGCAAACTTCCCCACTTCCCGCTTTTTAATATAGTCCAGAGAGCGAGGGAGCGCGGACTGAAAGGTAAAAGCATTTTGAAATCTGTAGTTAATCATTTGTCGCTCCCTGGAAACAGTCTGGTTTTTGGCTAAGTATGTTCTGTATTAAAGTGAAACCGGTTAATGTACAGCTGGGAAAAGCACAGGCAGTGAACAGTATGGGACCGCTGAAACTTATTCTGGTTTTGGGATCCTTGCGATTTGTATTGTGTGTTCAAACACTTGCTTCCCTGCATTTCAGCTTATGCTTGTCTTACACTGCAAACAATAATCCCAACCTCCTCAGACATTCCTCCTGCCTCAGTGTTTTCATAGAACAGTACAGCACAGAACAGGCCCTTCAGCCCACGATGTTGTGCTGACCACTGATCCTCATGTATGCACCCTCAAATTTCTGTGACCATATGCATGTCCAGTAGTCTCTTAAATGTCCCCAATGACCTTGCTTCCACAACTGCTGCTGGCAACGCATTCCATGCTCTCTCAACTCTGTGTAAAGAACCCACCTCTGACATCCCCTCTATACTTTCCTCCAACTAGCTTAAAACTATGACCCCTCGTGTTAGTCATTTCTGCCCTGGGAAATAGTCTCTGGCTATCGACTCTATCTATGCCTCTCATTATCTTGTATACCTCAATTAGGTCCCCTCTCCTCCTCCTCTTCTCCAATGAAAAAAGTCCGAACTCAGTCAACCTCTCTTCATAAGATAAGCCCTCCAGTCCAGGCAGCATCCTGGTAAACCTCCTCTGAACCCCCTCCAAAGCATCCACATCTTTCCTATAATAGGGCAACCAGAACTGGATGCAGTATTCCAAGTGCAGTCTAACCAAAGTTTTATAGAGCTGCAACAAGATCTCATGACTCTTAAACTCAATTCCCCTGTTAATGAAAGCCAAAACACCATATGCTTTCTTAACCCTGTCCCCTTGGGTGGCCATTTTAAGGGATCTATGTACCTGCACACCAAGATCCCTCTGTTCCTCCACACTACCAAGAATCCTATCCTTAATCCTGTACTCGGCTTTCAAATTCGACGTTCCAAAATGCATCACCTTGCATTTATCCAGGTTGAACTCCATCTGCCACCTCTCAGCCCATCTCTGCATCCTGTCAATGTCCCGCTGCAGCCTACAACAGCCCTCTATACTGTCAACGACACCTCCAACCTTTGTGTTGTCTGCAAACTTGCTGACCCATCCTTCAATCCCCTCATCCAAGTCATTAATAAAAATTACAAACAGTAGAGGCCCAAGGACAGAGCCCTGTGGAACACCACTCACCACTGACTTCCAGGCAGAATATTTTCCTTCTACTACCACTTGCTGTCTTCTGTTGGCCAGCCAATTCTGTATCCAGACAGCTAAGTTCCCCTATATCCCATTCCTCCTGACCTTCTGAATGAGCCTACCATGGGGAACCTTATCAAATGCCTTGTTGAAGTCCATATACACCACATCCACAGCTCGACCCTCATCAACCTTTCTAGTCACATCCTCAAAGAACTCGATAAGGTTTGTGAGGCATGACCTGCCCCCCTCAAAGCCGTGTTGACTGCATTTAATCAAGCCATGACCTTCCAGATGGTCATAAATCCTATCCCTCAGAATCCTTTCTAACACCTTGCAGACGACAAGATGTTTCAAGCATAGTTCCTAGCTCCCTTCTTTCCCAGGCCTTTTACTGTGGAATTGCTCACTTCCCTCAAAGCTTTTCCTTCCTACTAGGTCAGGGAACAAAACTGGAATTGCCACCTGATTTACTGCTGTCTCTTTGCTTATTGAGATGGATTACCTGTGTGCTCTCTCTCATTGCTGTGCTCTGGGAGCTTGCTCTGTGTAAACTGGCTGCTGCATTTCCTACATTGACAATGGTGACTACACTTCAAACACCCCTCATTGGCTAATAGCCAATGGCTTTGGAATGTTCCAAGGTCAGTAAAGGCATTACTGGAAATGGAAAAGATATGCAGGTTAAAAGTTTTGGCCAAGGGACGGGGGAGTGGAAAGTAAAATTGCTAATTCAAGCAGTGAGACTAACAACCAGGAATTGATTCCAGTCCAGACTGGGGACTCTGGTGACAGCAAGGGAATGGTTGCACTTGTCCGCCGTGAGCTAGCACAGACTTGATGGACTGATTGGCCTCTGGTGAAGTTAAGATTCTATGAATCTTTATTTCTTGAGTGACCTATGCTGAGAGTCCTCCCCCCACCACCCCTGATCTTATGGATTTTTCAATTTATTTTGATGGAATTTTTATCTGTGGCAAAACTATGAAGTTAATCATTCATCAGGACTATGTGACATTGCTGCTGCTTGTTTCTTCAGTCACTGTGTTGCAGGCTACATTGCGTTGACAGAAATTGTCCACCCAGTGATCAATGTTTATGCTCCATACTAGCTGCTTCCTACTCTTGTTACCTCTCTCCATCCTCCTCCCTTACCCCTCTATATCAAACTTCCCCTTGAATACATCAGTGTGGTCTGACAACAGATTTACATTGCCACTGCTCTCTTTAAAGAATTACCTGTTTAAATTCTTTCTTGTGTAGTTTGTGCTGTCTGTGTAGCACCCTCTGTCCTGGAGGAACACTGTCTCATTTTTTTTTAGTGTATCAGTTGTATATCGTAGAACTACAAAAGCTACTCTGATTTTTTTTTTTGGGTGATTTATTGTATTTATATCCGCTTGCCGACACATGGAGAAAGGTTTTTTCCATATCTATTTTGCCAAATACTTTCAGACGTTTAAAGGTTTTGATCAGGTCTTCTCATGATTTTCTCTATTCCAAAGATGACAGACCCAGTGTGCTCACCTTTCTAGTAGTTCCATCACTTGTTTGTTTGTGTGGTTTTTATACTTTCAATGTATTTGTGGGATACTGTACCAGCATTTATTGTCTGTCCCTAATGTCTCTGGAGAAGGTTGTGGGGAGCCACTGCCTTGAACTAGTCTCCATGAAGACGGTTAATACACCTACAGTTGGAGGATCAGATAGTTCAGTTGGCTGAATGGCTGGTTTGTGATGCCAAGTGACACCAATAACCCGGGGTCAATTCTTGCAATGTTGAGGTTACCCCGAAGGACCCCCCCTCCCCAACCTCTCCCCTTGCTTGAGGCATGGTGATACTCAGTTAAACCACTAACAGTAGTCTGTGTCTCATGGGAGGTCTGTGGTTTTGTAAGATTGTGGCGACTTTGCTTTTACATAGGCAGTACTGTTAGGAAGAGTGTAAAGTTTTGAGATCTCTTTCTCTCTCCCTCACCGTGTGTGCACGATAAGACTGTTCTTTATGGACGTGTTAATGGTGAACTCTGGTGCTTCACTACCAGCCTGGTAAACTCAGATGGGTTGGATATACCGAGAGTGTGTTGCTGGGATAGCTTTCCAAGCAACACACTCTCGACTCTGATCTGCAGTCCTCACTTTCTCCTGGGTTGGACATGGGGCTATAATTTTTCTCCGTCATAATCCTTTGCTCCACACTTGATGTGGATGAGGTTCCTCACCAAGAGATAAACCTCAATGGCGTTACCTTTTCTCAGGAAATTGTGCCTCCATCGTCACCGTTGATTTGTCAAAACCAAAATGAGCATGTTTCCCTGAAAATTGAGAGGGAGAGTGCGCTGCGGTATCCTGGCATGTACACTGGTGAACTAAGTCATGGGTCACCAGTGATACCATCCTTTTTTAGCCTCAATGGAAGATTCTACTCTGTATAGTTGTTAATTTACAACGTTAAAAATATCATATAGATGGGGCATCTCGCCAACAGCGCTGGGGGTGCACCTACAACAAAGGGATTTCCAAAATTCAAAAATTTCAGTTGCCTACCATCCCCCAAGCACAATTAATGATGGCAGCAACTTTTTGTCCTTGACCAAGGCATTTATCCCAAGACTGAATAATAATGAGAATTGATTGCTGCAAACTTTAGCCTTGAGCTGAGAGAGCAACTTCATAGAACATAGAACATTACAGCACAGTACAGGCCTTTCGGCCCTCGATGTTGCACCGATCTGTGGAACCAAGTAGAAATCATGGTTAGTTACTGATAGAGTGTTGGTGAATTAAGAGTGAGGCTAATGGTTCGTTTCAGGATAAATTCAGTGAGAACATTCTCAGAACTTAAATTAGCTTAAACTTCCTCCATCGCTGCATCCAAACCCTCTAGACCAGAATGCTAGCATTCACTCGACGCATTCCCCACTATTTCCTGTGCCCCTTCCCAGTTATTACTGTGTGCAGTTATCATGAGCTACTTGGGATTTGAGTTCCCAGCAACTATTTACTTTGATCCCCCCCGAGTCACTGGCTAGTTTCGAGCAGGACCGAGCTGCCACCGTGGAATTATGTTAATCGAAAACAGGACAGTGCAAGTCTGCTCTTGGCATTCTTCGATGCAGGGAATTCAAAGAGCAGTTGAATGCGAATGATTCCGGCCAGTGAGTACAGTATGCTCCATAGATGTTTTGAGCTCATTTTCCACACTTGGACAGCAGTGTTTTGTAATGGCCTTGTATATGCTCGCTTTGGATCTGACAAAATGTGAGCCCACTCCCCCCACCTACCCTCCAAGTACAAGGAGGCCAAAACTCTTCTCATTCTAGGTGTGGTCTGCCTAGAGTTTTGCAGTTTTAGAAAGACTTGTTTATCTTTATTCCCCAGATTTACAAAGCTATTGCTGTGGTTGGAGGGCTGGGGCTATAGGGAGATGCTGAATGGGCTGGCGCTGTTTTCCCTGGAGCATTGGAGGCTGAGGGATGACCTTTTTATAGAAGTTTATCAAATTATGAGGGTCATGGATACGGTGAACAGTCGAGGTCTTTTCCCCAAGGTAGGGGAGTCCAGAACATGGGTTTAAGGGGAAAGATATAAAAGGGACCTGAGGGGCAACATTTTCTTGCAGAGGGTGGTGCATGTGTGGAATGAGCTGCCAGAGGAAGTGGAGGAGGCTGGTATAATTACAACATTTTAAAAGGTGTCTGGATGGGTATATGAATAGGAAGGGTTTAGAGGGATCTGGGCGAAGTGTGAGCAAATGGGGCGAGATTAATTTAGGATATCAGGTTGGCATGGACAAGTTAGAGTGAAAGGTCTGTCTCTGTGCTGTATATCTCTGACTTATGACCTTTGAACTAAAGGCCAACATTCCCGCTACTTTGCCTATTATCCACAGAACCTGCATGCTAGCTTTTTTGTGATTTATAGATGTGGGCTCCCAAATCCTTTTATCCCATAGATTTCTGTATTCACCTTCTCTGTTTCTGTCAAAGTGCAAAACCTCACATTTTACCACATCATTTTCCATCTGCCAAGTTTTTGCCCACGTGCTTAACCTCTGTGGATTCTTTGTGTCATCTCACCAACTGCCTTCCCATCTATCTTTACCTCCTTTCAAACTTTTCATTCACTTTTTTCCATCCAAATCATTAATATGTATTGTAAGCAAGGAGTTGGCTCCATGATTTAAATTGAGTGCCATAATCTCTGCTTGCTTATTGCAGTCCATCCCTGAAAGAGTTAATTTCACCAAAGGTCATTAATGATTCTTGACCTTGGTCACAAGTGTGCAGAAGAGAGGCTAGAATGTGCAATCCCTGACCTTTCTAACCCATGCTAACTGCTCAACAGGCTTCAGACTGGTGATAGAATTACCTGAAAATATGCAGGTTCTTTTGCTTTCCTGGATAGAGGGAAAATAGTCAAAGTATACCCAAAGTAGTCAACGTTCTTGTTAACATTGGAAAGTGGATGTCATTCCCTAAGGCCTGGCTAATCATGAAGTTGAACTGACTGCCAGGAGTATTTCTGTGTGGAATGTTGCAGGGTCTATCACAGTATTGTAAATTTATCTTCCAGCGCTCCTACATTTAACAATAGCCCAGGAGCAAATCCCTTCCACCTTTAATTTCAGCATGTGTTTCAAACATTAGTCTAATAACAAGCCAACAAGTTTAAAAATACTGGTTAACTTCCAAGCCACTGACTCCGAGCCATGATGTAATGTCCTACACTGTACACTCCTCCACACTTGCACATGTAACTGTCGTCTCAATGAGACCCAGGAGTGAAATGAAAACTGTGCCATTTGAGGAGCTAAACTCCATTTCCGCTCTTTGTGAACATTGCATTGGTAGAATTCAGCACAGTGTTGTGGAAAAGTCATGCTGGACTCGAAGCATTAACCCTGTTTCTCTCTCCACAAATACTGAGTTTCTCTCGCACTTTCTCTTTTTTTTAAAAACATTCTGATTTCCAACAACTGCAAATGTTTGCTTTTATGCCGAAATGGTTAAGTGGCTTCAAGTACAGAAAGAGGTATTTCAGCCCATTATCTTGGTGCTGGCCGGATTTCTCAAGCAATCTAAAACTAATGCCTCTGTGTGAGTTTCTCCCCCCGACTCTACTGTGTTGCTGTCCTTCAAACCCTCAGTTTTTTTTCACCATTCACTGTCAAGCAAATGCAAAAGGTATTTGAACTGCATCTATAACTATAGGGTGGCACGGTGGCTCAGTGGTTAGCACTGCTGCTTCTCAGCGCCAGGGACCTGGGATCAATTCCTGCCTCCTGTCTGTGTGGAGTTTGCAGTTCTCCCCATGTCTGCGTGGGTATCCTCCCACAGTCCAACGATGTGCAGGTCAGGTGAATCGGCCATGCTAAATTACCCGTAGTGTTAGGTGCATTAGTCAGAGGGAAATGGGTCTGGGTGGGTTACTCTTCGGAGGGTCGGTGTGAACTTGTTGGGCCGAAGGGCCTGTTTCCACACTGTAGGGCATCTAATTTAATAACTAAAGCTCAAATACAGCTGCACAAAGGCCATAGACAGTATTGTGAATAGTTCCAAACACCACACTTTTAAGGAAATACATATTGGCTTTGTGGGGAGTGTAATGTGGGATTACAAGGATTCCAAGTTGCATTCCAGATACTATTCTGCAAACTGAAGTCATGTTCTTCAGAAATTCAAAGGTCAAGTGGCAAGTTGATCAAAATGTTCACAGTATTAAGAGGAGCAGATAGGGTTGACTGACGAACTGTTTCTGTTGAACTGGGGTGGGGGTGGGGTAACCTAGTTATTAGAGTTGCACTGTTAGAAAATGTTGCATGCATGTACAGTAATGGGGTGGGGTAAGTGTGGGAAGCCCCTTTTGCAAATAGTGCATGATACTGAATAGATAGATGTATAAAATTGAGGGACATGGGGTAAACAAGGAGAATGTTTCTCCTTTGGTGGAAGAAAGTGACCGGGGACGTTAAATTTAAGGTAAGAGGGTGTGAGGTTTAGAGCAGATGCGAGTAAAATGTTTTTCACCCACAGGAATGGTGGGAATCTGGAGCTGCAAGAGTGTTCTAGGCAGAAACCCTCAACATTTAAGTCAGACTGAGATGAATACCTTTGATACCAATGCATGGGCCAAGTGCTGGAAGTTGGGCTTAAAGTAGGCGGGTGTTTTTGTTCATAGCAGACTCGCTAGGCTGTTTTCTAGGCTGTAGACCTCTATGATTTGAAGTACATAGTTAAAAATCACACAACGCCAGGTCTATAGTCCAGCAGGTTTATTTGGAAGCACTAGCTTTTGGAGTGTTGCTCCTTCAGGTAGCAATGCTTCCAAATAAACCTGTTGGACTATAACCTGGTGTTGTGTGATTTTTAACTTTGTCCACCCAGTCTAACACTGGCTCCTCCACATCTTGAAGTATATCAATGGAGCTGAGTTCTAGATGATCATGATTGAATTAAAGCTGGATTAATTGTGTAAGTGGTAAAAACAATGACTGCAGATGCTGGAAACCAGATTCTGGATTGGTGGTGCTGGAAGAGCACAGCAGTTCAGGCAGCATCCAAGTAGCTTCGAAATCGACGTTTCGGGCAAAAGCCCTTCATCAGGAATAAAGGCAGTGAGCCTGAAGCGTGGAGAGATAAGCTAGAGGAGGGTGGGGGTGGGGAGAGAGTAGCATAGGGTACAATGGGTGAGCGGGGGAGGAGATGAAGGTGATAGGTCAAGGAGGAGAGGGTGGAGTGGATAGGTGGAAAAGAAGATAGGCAGGTAGGACAAGTCCGGACAAGTCAAGGAGACAGTTACTGAGCTGGAAGTTTAGAACTAGGGTGAGGTGGGGGAAGGGGAAATGAGGAAACTGTTGAAATCCACATTGATGCCCTGGGGTTGAAGTGTTCCGAGGCGGAAGATGAGACGTTCTTCCTCCAGGCGTCTGGTGGTGAGGGAGCGGCGGTGAAGGAGGCCCAGGACCTCCATGTCCTTGGCAGAGTGGGAGGGGGGAGTTGAAATGTTGGGCCACAGGGCGGTGTGGTTGATTGGTGCGGGTGTCCTGGAGATGTTCCCTGCCTCCTGGTAATTAAAACTGTCCACAATCATGACTTGGGCGTTCATGTGGATAAAGTATCAAAGTAATCAATTATTGGGACTACCAGGTCTCCATGAGAAGCAGTGCAGCTGGATGGAAGAGGTAGAAATTGGGTCAAGTTTGTCCATCGTGAACAGTGCCCAATTCTAATTACCATTTAGTTTGTGGATATCTTCCATCAGGATGTTTTAGGTTTTCAGACTTGGTTTATTTTGGAATTGATTTCTAGGGATTGTAATCCAGAGAAAATTAGTTCATGACCAAATAGTTCCCTGTTCACGCCATAAGCTGTGACTTGGTATGAAAGTATTAGCAACATCTTCCAGGCAGTGAGGAGCTCCTGGCAGCAACACAGGTCAGCTTGTTTCCTGTCTAACAGTGTGAAACTCCCAGCATTAGGAAGAAGAAAAAAAACCTTGCCAAGTCTAGCTTCTTGCAGGGAGCTTTATAAGTATGTTTTCAAAAAAAAACAAAAAGCTGTGGGCTGCTAGAAATCGAACAAAAACAGAAATTGTTGGCAAAGCTCAGCAGGCCTGGCAGCAGAGAAATCAGTGAACACATTCCCCTTCAGAACAAGAATGTTAACTCTGATTTCTCTCCACAGATCCTGCCAGACCTGCTGAGTTTCTTCAGCAATTTTTTGTTTTTTTTTATGATAAACATGTAGATCAGCTCTTGGATTAGTTCAGCCTTTTCGTTGTGTATCTGAACTTTGGAATGTTGCAATATTTGGTTGACTAGTTCTGATGGATGCTTTGTGGTTTTTCAGAAGACTTTGCATTTATATATGCGTCTTTTTGTGCAGTCTGAACATCCCAAAGCACTTTTCAGAATGGCTACAATATAATCATTGTTACACTGTGGGCAAATGCAGCAGGGAGTCTGAGTATAGCAAGCTCCCACTGACAGCAGTGAGTTAATGAGTTATCAATTTGATATCTTGGTTGAGGGATAAATTCTGATCAGGATTCCAGGAGAAACATACCTGCTCTTCAGTAGAGTATCTCAGGATCTTTTGTTTTGTATCTAACTGAGTGGATAAACTTCTCAGCTAAAAGCTGCTTGGTGTGATGGGCAGTCTTGGTTTTGTGCTGAATTGTCAGAATGGATTTTTAGATTAGATTCCCTACAGTGTGGAAACAGGCCCTTCGGCCCAACCAGTCCACACCGACCCTCCGAAGAGTAACCCACCCAGACCCATTTCCCTCTGACCGATGCACCTAACACTATGGGCAATTTAGCATGGCCAATCCACATGCACATCTTCCTGTGGGAGGAAACCAGAGCACCCGGAGGAAACGCGTGCAGACACTGGGAGAATGTGCAAACTCCACACAGACAGTCGCCCGAGGCTGGAATCGAACCTGGGACCCTGGTGCTGTGAGGCAGCAGTGCTAACCACTGAGCCACCATGCTGCCCACAAAGCAAGGAACAATCTGACAGATCCGTTTTACCACAAGATGAAATATTCATATTCTCGTTTTACCCTGGAGATTTTCCTGTAGGTGGTGTCTGAACCCACAATCTTTGGACTCCAAAGTAACTGGTGTTCGCTGTGCCATGGCTGATGCTTGTCAGTGACTGTCTGCATGGCAGCAACTTGACTGTGTGGGTGTTAGCATGAGAAATTTTATCCTCTACTTCCTAGAAAGGCCAGCAATTGGGAACAAAGTCTTTGACTCAATCCCCTCCCCCAACTAGGTCCAGCTGAATACTGAGTCCAGTAGCAGTAACTCTCCAAATGTTGCCTAACTTAAGATCAGCCTATCCGCACAGAATGGGAAAGACCTGTTAGTTATAAAGCTGGTGAAATAAGATAATGAAATTGATACTTTCCTTGGAAATGGATCTCTGTAATAACCACTTAACAACTGTTGTTTTTCATGATTGCCGCCCAAGTGTGTGAGGGAGACAGCCAGAAACAACAGACAATACCAAACTAAACATCCCAAAACTAGTGGAAGTCCTAGAGATGTACAGCACGGAAACAGACCCTTCGGTCCAACTCATCCATGCCGACCAGATATCCCAACCCAATCTAGTTCCACCTATCAGCACCTGGCCCATATCCCTCCAAACCCTTTCTATTCATATACACATCCAGATGCCTTTTAAATGTTGCAATTGTACCAGCCTCCACCACTTCCTCTGGCAGCTCATTCCATACACGCACCACCCTCTGCATGAAAAAGTTGCCCGTTGGGTCTCTTTTATATCTGTACCCTCTCGCCCTAAACCTATGCCCTTTAGTTCTGGACTCCCCCAGGGAAGAGACTTTGTCTATTTGTCCTCTGCGTGCCCCTCATGGTTTTATAGACTTCTATAAGGTCACCCGTTCAGAAGTCTTGAAGGTTAAACTATGCTCTTGAAGGTATCAATGTCAAAATGGTGATCTGGTATTTACTTGGACTATGTGGGTACTTTCTTCACTTTACGCATGCTGTTTAATAGAGGACTTTTATTATCACAGTGGCTGCTGGGAGACTGTCTTTTAGTTTGTTCTGTCTTTGCAGCAAAGCAGAGTAGTCACAGGCAGTGAGTAGAAAATGCACAGGGAAATGCTCAAAAATGCCATATGTATTGTACCGAAGGACTACCCACATCACTGGAAACAGCAACAACTTGCATTTATCTGGTGCTTTTTAATGTCACGAAAACATCCAAAGATGCTTCCTCAGTACATAATGGGGGTGACGACAATTGAGTCAGTTGGAGGTGTTGGGACAAGTCTGATAAAAATTTTAAAAATTGAGGACAGAGGGAGCTGCAGAGCAAAGAAATTTGAGGACAGGGCGAAGGAGTTCATTAGCAGGATGTAGGCATCTCTCGCTAGGCCAGCATTTATTGCCAATCCCTAATTGCCTGAGGGTAGTCACTCTGAGTTTAGAATCAGAGGTAGGCCAGGTGAGGACAGCAGTTTCTGTCTCTAAAGACCATTAGCGAACTAGATGGGTTTTTCCAACAGTCACCAATGGTTTCATATTCATCATTAGACTCTTAATTTCAGATTTTTATCTGCATGGTGGGATTCAGACCGAGGGACCGATTCTCGGATCTCTGGATTGATAATACCATTTGGCCATTACCTGACCTGAATTAAGGGAGAGGGAAGGACCAAGGGGCTATTTGAACTTTGGGTGAGAATATCTGAAATGTGAGGTGTTGGTACATTAGGTGTCAATGTATGTTGATGGTGGATAGAGGAAGGTTGAATGCACATGCAGTCAAAATACACATCCTCCAATGCAGTTGGTAGCCCAGCTCCCATTGCCACAGTGCATCCCATTGACTGATATCAGTTTCTCCCTAATCAGAGATAGGGACAAAGTGCACCTTGGAGCTGTCAGCACCTAAGAAGAGTAGACAATGGGGCCAGAGTTTGTTGTAGCAAGGGACTGGTTTACTGTTAGTAACTTAACTGTGATGATTTTTTTGTCGAAAAGTGCAAGGACAATTTTAACTAACAGTGCAAGCTGATAATGTCAGGGTGAGGGAAATGGAATTTCAGATGTTCAGTGATTTGAGCAAGTCACTGCTTATCCCTAGCATCGACAGTGCTAGGGCCAAGAAGGATTTGTACTCTCACATCCCTGAGTTCAATGCCAATTTAGATCTGAAAGAGGAAAAGACGCTGAAAGAAAAATTTTAGAATGAGCAATTTCTTTTAAAAGAAACTCTACATTGTTTAAAACTCCTGCAGTTAAACCTTGATGAAAAGGGACTTTGTTATTTTTAATGTTCAGTACGAGAGCCTGTTTGGCAGTAATTAAAACTTTTAACACATTGTCCATTTCAGTTTAATTATCTGATCACAAGATGCATCTTTCTATTTGAGTTTCATTTCTGTGGGGTGATTGCGATGACCTTATGCTACTTGATATATTTGAACAAAGATTTATCAAAATCAGGCTTTCATGAAGCATCTTGAATAGCAGCTTCTGAATTTGCACATTTAATTAAAACATTTGTCCTTCACCTGAAGTTGTAGTATATGTGTGTGCCAATAATGGTGTATCCTGTTAACCTTGTGATTATTTTGACTTCCAGTTCTAGACTACTATTGGGTAGAAAGCTCACAGTCCGCTGGGTATGATGAAAGGTCTATATAACTATTCTGGAGTTTGGATTACAAAATGATGGCATGTCCACTAGTACTAACAGCTGGGATCTTATCAAGGGTCTCTGTGCAATACCATCCTATCTTCGGTCTTCTCTATGCTTCAGATTCTGAGGAAGTGCCAACAACCTCCGAGATAATGACTGATATGCTGCTGGATTCCTTAGTTTTGCCTTTAGTTCGGGTTGCAGTTCTGGCAATTTGTGAGATGCCATGTTTCTTTATCTGCTCACTTTGTAGGAGGGCTTTATTCTAACTCTTTATTCTGGAGCCATCCTCTTTTTGACAATAATAGTGCCTCTGAGGTGACCTTTGAGTGGCAGAAAGCATTTTACCCGGCAGTGACCAGGAGTCGGGCGGAGATGGTCATTGGCACGGGTTGGGAATGGGAGGGGAAATTAAACTATAGTTAAAATCTAGGCAGCCTGCCCTGTGACGGAATAGGTATGATACTACTAACGCTTAGGTTAATAAGCAATTGGTTAACTCTCCAGGTCTGAGGCCCAGCCTATAGTACTCAGCTGGGGCTCATGCCCCTCGATCAGCTGGTGACCCAACAGCCTTTTTGTTTTAAACCCCTTTTGCATTGCCTTTTCATTCTGGTCCTCGTGTAGGATCATCTGCAGCAGTTTGTTGGGTAACATTTTGTGTGGTCCTGCTCTGTAGTGGACATTCTAGCAGAGGTATATCAGGAAATTGGGCTGAGGGTTTCAATGAAGACAGGGGGCCTGCCTCAGTGCAATGGTAGTCCTGTCTGAGTCCTTAAGCTGTGGCATTCCCTCCCTGCTGTGAACAAACCAGAATCCTGTTCCCCTTGTCTCCTGATCGATGTAATCTGATGTGCATGATGACTCCTCAACTGCCCATTGTGGGGATTCAGTGATGGTCTGTCCTGAAGCACCATGGAGGGTCAGCCTCCATCTTTTTGATTGGTTTAGTTTGAAGTGTGCTTGCAGGTGGTCCGACCAAAGAAGCTGGTCCATTGGCAGGGAATGAAACCAATGAGTAGCTCCCATAGCTGTGGTCACTTCCAGTGTCTCTCACTCTCCCTAACTGTGCGGTGCCTGAGCAAAGCTGAAATAGGCTACAGGAACTGACGGGACACCAGCAAGCGTGTAGGTGCTTGGAGGATAAAGGAGTGCAATATCGCCCTGTATGAGATCCGACAATCCAACTTCCAGATCTCCTTGAGGAACGAATTTATGTCCGTTGCATTTATCTCGTAATTTTCTTGAATTCAGGACCTTGCAAACCAATTCAGAACCAATGAATTCATTTTGAACTCTAGTCCCTCCTACAATGTCGGAAATGTAGCAGCCAACTTGCACCAAAGTAAGATCCCATAAACAGATTTGTGATTTTTTTTTCGTCCTTTTGGCAAGATATCTGTTGGCCAAGGCACAACAGCACAATGCTCACCGAGGCACTGGGCGAATTGGCTAACGATGTCTAAAAGCCCTAGATGGCTGTGTGAATACCCTGGAGAAGCTTAAAGATCCATGTGTTTTCCCAGACGTGACCAAATAGTGAACTGGGGTGTTTTGGGAGTCTGTGTGTTGGAAAGGAACTTGGGGAAAACCAAATCATTAGGCTGTCATGACAAAAAGGGGAGAGTGTTTGCAGGAGTGGGCTTGGCTGATGATGATGATGATGATCACGCCCATGATGGTGAAAGATGGTATCAGCTGAATGCTTGACCCGTCTGCATTTAAAAAAAAATGGAGTTGTGGAGCTGTTCAGCTATGCAATGTGATATGTTCTGAAGGGTATGCTAGAGGCTAGAGGCTATAAAGTGACGTTTGCCTGTGAATTCAAAGCATGTGTTAGTTCTGATTGGAGTTAACTAAAGACCACAGAAAATAGAAATCATGTTGGTATTTCTTCATACTAACGGTCTTTTGGTGATAATGGTTCACGATGCAGCACTTGGTAGTTAGGTTAAGGATGCAAATTTGCCACATTCTATTCAGTGATTTGGTTTAGCACTTCTCCAGTTATGTGCATTGTGTGTAAAGAACATGTTTGAATGCTGCAGAGAGTCTGCTATTGGTTTTATTTGACTAATTTCAATATTGTAGTTGATTTGGGTTTCAATGTTTTCAAATGATGTGTTAATTAGAGGCATTAGAATTGGATACGCTGATCCCATGGCAACACAGAACTGTTTTGAATATCAGTCTGGGCGCTAACAGAATGTACTGGTGTTTTGCTCAAGTACTAACTTATTAATGCTGTGGCCACTGTCAATGAAACTGGATGATTGAAAGCAAATTAATCCCCATTGGTCATTATTAAAACAATTAAATTAATTTCACCCTGTAGGGGATGTTGATTCCTGGTGACAGAAATTAAGGTGATCAAGCGTCAGCATTTCCCTGGAGTTTCAAATTAATAAGTAACCCCAACAACACTGTTGTGAAAGGACCTCGCAGGGTGAAAAATCAGTAGAATGTTGTGTTAATTTATTTCTTAAATATTGGACTGTTTGACTGGCAGGGAGGAGTCTTTCAATCAGGTAATGAAGAATTTCTTATTAGCAGGTGGCATAATAATGAGCATAGAAACATAGAAAATAGGAGCAGGAGTAGGCCATTTGGCCCTTCGAACCTGCTTCCTCATTCAATGAGGTTATTGATCATCCAACTCGGTACTTCTCTCTTTCTCCCCATACCCTTGGTCCCTTTTATCCCCAAGAACTACATCTAACTCTTTCTTGAAAATATTCAACGTTTTGGCCTCAGCTGCTTTCTGTGATAGAAAATTCACCGCTCTCTAGGCAAGACCATTTTTCTCCTCATTTCAATCTTAAATGACCGACCCCATGTTCTTAGTCTGTGACCCTCTGGTCCTGAACTCCTTGGTCATCAGGAGCATCTTTCCTGCATCTAGTCGTATTAGAATTTTGTTTCTATGAGAACCTCTCGTGTTCCATGACCAAACATAGGAGTGAAGAGGTTAGGTCAGTCAGGAAGTTATGAGGCGCATCCAAGTGGATATAGGTTTGCACAGCGTTGTAGCTGGGCGTTGCTAAAAACTTGAGTATTTCTTTCTTTATCCTTTTTTTTTAAGGGGGTTGATGCAATGGTTATATAGTATGGCTACTCAAATAGCAATCCAAAACCCAATCTAATATGCTGGCGAGATGAGTTCAAACACATTATGGAAACTTTAATTCAGTTAATTAGAATTCTGGAATTAAAGGCTAGTCTCAGGAATGATCAGAGCCTACTAGATTATTGTAAAACCGTACCTGATTTTGAGGTTAGGGAGAGAATCTGCCACCCTTTTGTGATCTGGCCTAGATATGACTTCAACCCCACACTCCTCTGGTTAACTCTCACCTCTCTGAAATAACCTAGAGAGTCATTCCATAATGTCAAGTGACGAGAGAAAAGGAATAAGACAGGATGGTCCATCCAGCATTGATCTAGGGACCCATTGTGACAACCTTCAGCCAGAAGTTTCCAGTGAATGATATAACCTCGCCCTTTTTCTAGGTCTCCTTTATCCCGTCCCCTATAAAAGATTCTAACAATTTTTCCTGCTGCTAAGGTAAAGCTCACAGGCCAGTAGTTCCCTCTTGCTCCCTGTCATGATTGGAATGAGGTTACCCAGGCCGACCGCATACAATGAGTTCCCTGATTTGGACCAGATTAACAGCCTCAGTCAGGGAGCCGTGACTAACAGGTAAGAACAGGACTGTCCGACATCACTAAGAGCTGGCTCTGAAGGAGCTGGATCAGTGTCCAGGATGCACTATGTGTAAATAAAGGATGACTTGGTGATGGGGTGCTGCCCTCTGTGGAGTTATTTCGCTCCCTATTTAATTGTGAGGGGACATTTACATGCTTTCAATCTGCAGCAATCATTCCAGAATCTGGAGTTTTGGGAGATGATAATCAATTCATTGACTCTCTCTACAGCCGCCTTCCTCACCCCTCTGAAATATTGACTATCTTGTCTCAGAGACTTATTAACTTTCCACCCCATGAATTTCTCCAGTACAACCATCTTACTAATGCTAATGTCCATCATTCTCCCTAGCAACTTGGATTTCTAGTTCTGGATGTTTTCTCACTACCTCCTCAGTGAAAAGAGATATAAAGTAATCATTTAGTTTCTCTACTATTTCTCTATTCCCTGTTTATAAACTTTGCCTGTAATGGATACACAGTTAGTCATATTTTTTTAACATAGAATCTGTCTCCGTCTGTTTTGCTTGTCTTTTTGCTAGATTGCATTCATAATGTATTCTTTAATTCCTCATTAGTTTCTCAGAGCTCATTTCCTGCATTCTTAAAAACCTCCCAATCCTCAGATTTGCTGCTATATTTGGCTACTTTATAAGCCCCCTCTTTCAACCTTATGTGATCCTAGCTTCCTTTGTCAGCCACGGTTAACTGACCTATATTGAACTTTTCTTTCCACTTGGAGGGTTGTGTCATTACTGTAAGCCAAACAATAGTGCTTCAAAGACTATCTGCTTGGTGCCTCTGTACATACATATCTTTTTAAATGCATTTTTCCAATTTAGCTCAGCCACGTCTTGCTTCTTTTTTTCATAAATTCCTTTCTTGACATTTAATGCCCCCACTGCAGATTGAACGGTCTCTTTTTTTTTTCAAAACAGTATAAAATTCTACTGTATTGTGGTCGTACATTCCTAATGGGTTTTATTTTACAAGAAGATTATTAATTAACCCTTTTTCATTGCATGATTCCAGATCTAAAATAGCCTATTCTCCTCCACGTACTACTGTAGAAAAACATCTTTAACACTGCAGAAGTCTTGTCCTCCACAGTTGGTTTGACCAGTCTACATGTGGATTAAAATTTCCCATTTATAAGCTTGTTGCCTATTCTACAAGATTCTCTCATCTGGTTAATACCATGCCTCATACTACTGCCCCTCCTCAATGGCCTATTAATAACTCCACCAGTCTCTTGTCACCACCCAAACTGATTCCAGACCTTGTTCTGAAAACAACAAATGCTGGAGATCACCGTGGGTTAGGCAGCTACCATGGAAAGGGAACAAGCTAATGTTTTGAGTCGCGATGACTTGTCATTCGAGCTGGTGAGGCACACTCTCCATGGATGCTGCCTGAGCTGCTGTGATGGCCAGCACTTGGTTTCAGTACAACTTCCAGCATCTGCAGTCATTTACTCCCAAACCTTGTTCTTCCTTTTAATCATTAGAATCCCTGCAGTGTGGAAGCAGGCCATTCAGCCCATTGAGTCCATACCGATCCTCCGAAGAGCGTACCCTACCCTATCCCTGTATCCTATCCCTACATTTCCCTTAGCTAATCCACCAAGCCTGCGTATCCCTGGGGGATATTATGGGTAATCCACTTAACCTGGGCATCTTTAGACTTTGGGGGGAGAAAACAGAGTACAAGGAGGAAACCCATGCAGACACTGGGAGAGCATGACAGTAGGGTTGAATTGAACCTGGGTCTCCAGTGCTGTGAGGCAGCAGTACTAACCACTGCGCCACCGTCTGATCTGAGATTTTGTCTTAGTAATGAACTGATCATATTCCCTTTATTACCAACACAACACCACCTCCTTTTCCTTCTTGTCTGTCGTTCCTGAATATCGAATATCCTTGAATATTCAGTTCCCAGTCCAATTCACCATGCAGCCATGTTTCTGTCATGGCAATTAGATCATACCCACGTATCTCTGTGTCTTTAAATTGTCTTCCTTAGGGTGAATTTGGGTACAGAGTCTTGATGTAATTCTGTTTCCAAAGCATGCTTGATGTTTGGCTTTCTTTCTCCTCCCTGTTTTCTTCTAGTCTCCCCATCATCTCTTCAAGTGCCTGTTACCAACCTCCCCATGTGCGTTAGATCAGGTTCCCTACAGTATGGAAACCGGCCCTTCGACCCAACAAATCCACACCGACCCTCCGAAGAGTAACCCACCCAGACCCATTTCCCCCTACCCTATATTTACCCCTGGCTAATGCACCTGACCCTATGGGCAACTTAGCATGGCCCATTCACCTGGCCTGCGCATTTCGATTGTGGGAGGAAACACTAGCACCCTATGCAGACACTGGGAGAATGTGCAAACTCCACACAGTCACCGGAGGGTGGACTGGAACCCAGGTCCCTGGCGCTGTGAGGCAACAGTGCTAACCACTCAGTCACCGTGTTGCCCCAAAAGTCAAGGACTGCATAACCTTGTTTAAGGAGCAGCTTCATCACACTTTTTGCTCCCCCTTCTCCCCAAAAAAAGGAATAAATATCAATAACCAAAGATGGCTTCCCTTCTATCGGGAAGGGTTACCCTTCCATCACCCTGACAAAGCTGATTTCAACCTACCCCAACAGCATTAGCAAACCTCCTTGCAAGAATACCCATCCCAGTCTTGTTTCAAGGTTCTGCTTGCACAGTTCCCAGTGCCTCAGATATCTCATGCTCTCCCCTTTTATATCAGATATCCAGCCATTTAAATGTTAAAGTACAACTTTACAGAGGGTTTTTCCATGTCAACTTGGACCTGGCTTCAAATCTAGCCTGACTACCTCGGAAACTTTATTCCGACTATTGTGTGTTTGGGCTGTTTTCAGTTTGACTTGTAATGGGCTAAGTCGGTAATCTTGCTCACAGGAGCCAGTCATGGAAATGGAAAGATTGAGCTGGTGCAGTGCGAAGTTGGATTTAAGGTGTACTGTTTGTCCAGCACACACTCTCGCTCAAATGTTTTTAGTTCACTGGGAAGGTAAACTGATTGCGGCATGGCAAGGTCAAAGGAGCCCCTTGTTGAGAAATGGAAATATATGAACTGTGTCCCACAATCCAATGTGGTTTAAGGATCGAGAAATAGTCCTAAGGACTATTAGCCGGTTGAGAGAAGATAAATAGGGAGGGGAAGAATGGATTAAGGGATTTTAAAAAAAGATAAAAGGACAAAGTAAAACTCAACTGCCTGCAGAAATCAGGCTGCAAATTTTAATTTGTTAGCTTTTTCTGGATATTTTGTGTTGTATTTATGATTGATGTCATTGACCAGCTGTTTGTAGTTACCAGCTGAAACTTTCTGCCTGTGTGGTTACGAGATAAATACTGTCTACATATCACCTAGAACATAGAAAAGTACAACACAGGACAGGGCCTTCGGCCCACGATGCTGTGCCAAGGATTATTCTTAATCTAAAATAAAATAACCTAACCCACGCACCCTCAAATCACTGCTGTCCATGTCCATGTACATGTCCAGCAGTCGCTTAAATGTCCCTAATGACTCTGCTTCCACCACCACCGCTGGCAACGCATTCACAACTCTCTTCATGGAAAAACCTACCTCTGATGTCTCCTCTATACCTTCCTCCTAATATCTGAAAACTATGACCCCTCGTGCTAGTCAATCCTGCCCAGGGGAGAAGTCTCTGACTATTGGCTCTATCCATGCCTTTGTATACCCCGATCAGGTCACCCCTCTTGCTCCTCCTCTCCAGAGAGAAAAGTCCAAAATTAGTCAAACTCTCTTCGTAAGACAAGCCCTCCAGTCTGAGCAGCATCCTGATGAACCTCCTTTGCACCCTCTCCAAAGCCTCTATCTTTCCTATAATAGGGGCGACCAGGAATGGACACAATATTCCAAGTGTGGTCTCACCAGGGACTTGTAGAGCTACAGCAAAACCTCGTGGATATCAAAGTTGATCCCCCTGTTAATGAAAGCCAAAACACGATATGCTTTCTTAACAGAAGGATCAACTTTAATAACTGTGCGGTTTTGCCACCTGAGTGGCAAATTCAAGGGATCTGTGCACTGGAACACCAAGATCCCACTGTTCCTCCACACTGCCAATAATCCTGTCTTTAATCCTATATTCACATTCAAGTTCAACCTTCCAAATGCATCATTTCGCATTTATCCAGGTTGAAATCCATCTGCCATTTCTCAGCCCAGTTCTGCATCCTGTCTATGTCGTGTTGCAGCCTGCAATAGCCCTCAATACTATCAACGGCACCTCCAACCTTTGTGTCATGGCAAATTTACTAACCCAGTCCTCAACCTCCTCATCCAAGTCACTTATAAAAACTACAAACAGCAGAGGCCCAAGAACAGAGCCCTGCGGTAGCCCACTCAACACTGACCTCCAGGCAGAATACTTTCCATCCACAACCACTCTCTGCCGCCTTTCAGCCAACCAGTTCTGAATCCAGATAGCCAAATCTCCCTGTATCCCATACCTCCTGACTTTATGAATGAGCCTACCATGGGGAACCTTATCAAATGCCTTGCTGAAGTCCATATACACTGCATCCACTGCTTGATCTTCATTGACCTGTCTTGTCACCTCAAAGAAGTCAATAAGATTTGAGAGGCATGACCCGCCCCTCAAAGCCATGCCGACTGCCTTTAATCACGCTATGCTTTTCCAAATAATCTTAAATCCTCAAAATTCTTTCCAAAACCTTGCTGACCACAGACATAAGAATTGACTGGTCTGTAATTGCCATTCTTGAAAAGAGGAACAACATTCGCCTCCGTCCAATCCTCCGGTATGACTCCCATGGAGAGTGAGGAAGCAAAGATCTTCGCCCGCGGCTTAGCAACCTCCTTTCTCTCTTCCTGGAGCAACCTAGGATAAATGTGGTCTGGCCTGGGGAACTTATCAATCTTAATGTTTGCCAAAATTTCCAGCACATCAACTTCATCGATCTTGATTTGGTCAAGCCTGTTTCCCAGCTTCTTAAAGTTCCCATTCACAACAAGATCCCTTTCCTTAGTGAAAACCGAAGCAAAAACACTCTGGTAGGGTTTCCCCTCTCTGCTCAGACTCCATGCACAGGTCCCCTATGCTATCCCAAACCATCTGCACCAAGGAGGTTCCAGTCAATATTGGGAAAGTTGAAGTCACCTATGACAACAATCCTGTTACCTCTGTATTTTTCCAATGTCTGCTGGCCTATGAGTTCTTCAATCTCCCTACTGCTATTCAGAGTTCTGTCGAAAACCTCCAATGTGATGGCTGCTCCCTCGCTGTTCCTAACTTCCACCCAAACTTCCTCAACAACCTTCATTTCTGTAGCTGTGATGCACTCTCTGATTAGCAATGCTCCACCCCCCTCCTCTTTTTCCACCCTCCCTGTTATTTTTAAACATTCTAAACCCTGGAACATCGAGCAACTGTTCCTGTTCCTGTGAAGCCCACATCTCCGTTATGGCAACAACATCATAGTTCCAAGTACTGAAAAATAATGGGAGGGTTATAACATATCAATCAAACTCTGAAGGTTTGCAGTTCACAATATACTTCATCTTCCTCCTAAGCATACTGGCTGATCTTTACATTCGTGAAGATGTATGTAATATATACAAACAATGTAACTAAGATTCCAGCCCAATGCTTACTTTTAAATGACGTCCTTCCTTGCGTGTGACCATTTCTACTTAGAAGGACAAGGGCAACAGATACACAGGGACACCCACCCCTTGCAAGTTTCCCTCCAAGCCATTCACGTCCTGACTTGAAAATATATCATTGTTCCATCACTCTTGCTGGGTCAAAATCCTGAAATTCCCTCCTTTTAGAGCATTGTGTGTCCACTTATAGCAGGTGGGCTGCAGCAGTTCAAGAAGTTGACTCACTACCTTCTCAAGGCATGGGCAAAAATGGTGGCCTGGGCAATGACACCAGCATCCCACGAAATAATTTAAAAGGAAAATTTTATCTTACTGTACTTTGCTGTTGAGGAGAGGAAAATCTGTGCTCTTGGATGCATGCATATGCAAGAGAAAAATGCAAGAATGTTTTGATGAAGGGTCCCCATCATTAACAGGAAGATGTGACTCTCATCAATTTAAAATAATAACAAAGGATTAGCTTCAGCTCTTGAAGAGTTGGCAGCTCATCAGCAGCAGGATTGTGCTGTTGAGGATTTTATTTAGGATTATTTGGAGGCCCCTTTTCTTTGCGAGGCTGTTCTTAAAAGGCCACTTTCATCAGCAAGTTGTTTTGCTTCTTGTTTGTAAATGTACAGTGACTTGAAAAACAGGAGACTGTTTTTTTTGTTTGAAGTTCTGTGGGTGATTCTTGTGACAAGAATTGCAGAGCATGATATCCGAGATACTTCAAGAATAGAGTTCCTACTGGAGCGTGATTTCAGTCGTGAGGAGTTTGTGTTTTTAAGCAAAGATGCCTATTATGGGATTTGAAGACTAACCATGCACAAGGTACTGTTGTGTTAATTTTATAGTGTTGGATCAGCACACTAGAGGATGAGAATTAGAACTATTCCAGAGCAGCTTGTGGATTTTGAATTCCATTTCAAATGTGACTGAGTGCCTTTGGCAGATTGTAAAATCCAACGCTGGCTCCTTGGTGTTCTTTCGGGAAGAAATCTAGTGTTCTGGGAAGCATAGTCATACAGCATGGAAACAGACCCTTCAGTCCAACTAGTCCACGCTGACCATGTTCCCAAACTAAACTCGTCCCACCTGCGTGCACTTGGCCCATATCCTTCCAAACCTTTCCTGTTTGTGAATTTATCCAAATGTCTTTTAAATATTGTAACTGTACTTCCATCCATCACTTTGTCTGGCAGATCATTCCACACACACACCACTTTTTTTTTAGAAAAGTCACACGTCTTGTCCTTTTTAAAATATTTCTTCTCTCATCTTAAAAATATGCCCCCCTAGTTTTGAACTCTCCCACTCTTTGGAAAAGACTCTTATCTATGCCCCTCATGATTTTATAAACCTCAATAAGGTCACCCTTCCAAACTCTTAAGCTTCAGTGAAAAAAGTTCCAGTCTTTCCAGATTATTTTTATATCTCCAATCCTCCATTCCCAGCAACATTGTGGTTAATCTTTTCTGAACCCCCCCCCCCCCCCCTTCAATTTAATAATATCTTTTCCCAAACAGGGTGACCAGAACGATCTATGACTTCAGTCCCACATCACTGCAGTTGATTAATGATATATAAAGCCACCTTTTTCGAAGAGTTTGTTATAGTTGCATTTTCTCCAGCCAAAATGATGTAAAAGTCCTTTTGCACAGAGCTTTGGGCAGTCTTGTGTGAAATCCCAATGGATACACATGCACCATTTCTGGCTCTGATGCTTGTAGATTAGATTAGATTAGATTAGATTAGATTAGATTAGATTTTCTACAGTGTGAAAACAGGCTCTTCGACCCAACAAGTCTACACCGACCCTCCGAAGAGTAACCCACCCAGACCCATTTCCCTCTGACTAACGCCGCTAACACTATGGGTAATTTAACACGGCCAATTCGCCTGACCTGCACATCTTTGGACTGTGGTAGGAAACTGGAACACCCGGAGGAAACCCACGCAGACACTGGGAGAATGTGCAAACTCCACACAGATAGTTGCCTGAGGGCTGGAATCGAACCTGGTGTTGTGAAACAGCATTGCTAACCTGTAGTTTTAGCTAATTATTGTCAATATTGCTATGATGCAATGAACTGCACCTTGTTATGAGTTAAATTTCCTCTTTTTTTGTTAGGACTCTTTGGTGCTTTATTCCCTATCCCTTGGAACCCAGCTATGGATTTAAGTTCCACCTGCCTCAGAGATATGTCACAACATATCTGAACAAGTTGATTTAAAATAATTAGAATAGATTGATTGCAGTAAACTATCCCAACTTCAAGCCCACCAATGTTTGATATCCAGAACACACAACAAAAAAATGTCATTCCCCTTCTGGGGTTGTTTGAGCCATTTGATTTACAAGTTGTAAGTGTCAGCAATGCTCACTCATTCAGAATGAAGTTAAAACCGTAAAACATATTGTCAGTCCAATTCCAAGCACGCATTCAGGATTCACAAAATTCTTGCTAGTTGGTGTTCTGGTTAAGAGATTACCTCTCGAAATATTGTTGATGTCTCGCATTTCAACCCTAAGGCTCCCTAATATCCTATTGTGATTGTTTGCTTTAGGGCTATTGAAACACCAATGTTGCATTTTGAGGGCAAGAGATCTCATATCCTCTTGAAGAGAAGGATTTATGGGCGCAAGATCACTATTCCAGGAACAGCTTGATGTTGGGATGTAGTCACTGTTGAAAGGAAGACTTCCCAACAAACCTGCACCTGTGTTAGATTCATTCATTAAGCCATAATCTAGGCTGGTATATCTAGTGCAGTACAAAGGGCGTTCTGCATTGTCAGGATGGTTTCTTCCAAATGAGGCATTAAATAAACCAAGGTCCTTTCAAGTGACCACACAAAAATCCACTAATGAATTAGGAGTGGAATTAGGCCATTCAGCCCTTTTGACCTTGTATGTCACTCACTATGATCAGGAAGTTAGCTATACTTCTATAAAGCATGTGTTGGCTTCAGTTGGAGTATGAAAATGTGTTGGTGGAAAAGCGCTGCAGGTCAGGCAGCATCCAAGGAGCAGGAGAATCGACGTTTCGGGCATCAGCCCTTCTTCCCGAAACGTCGATTCTCCTGCTCCTTGGATGCTGCCTGACCTGCGCTTTTCCAGCAACACATTTTCAGCTCTGATCTCCAGCATCTGCAGTCCTCACTTTCTCCTTTCAGTCGGAGTTTGTCTGTCTCTTTTTCTAGACACCTCAACTTAGGCTTTCTTCATCATTCAGATGATCCATCATGGCTGATCTCTCTTGTGGTTTCCAACGTCACCTCTTTTACTCTCTGACCTTTACATTTTCGTCAGGAAAGAGCATCTGTTTTCCTCTGCCTTCTAAAGTAAGTTGATAGCCCCTCCTGCACTGTCTTCTGAGACAACGTCTCACAACCCTCCGAGAATTCTCCTCACCTCTGATCTAAAAGGGTGTCTCCTAATTTTCAAATAGTGTCCCCTGATCCCTAAATATCGCTGGGAGGATTTTTTTCTTCAAAACAAAAAGTCATGGCTAATAATTATCACTTCATCAACATTGGTAAAACAGATGAATTATTTAGTGGTTACCTGATGACTGTTTCAGGGCACTTAGTGCGCATGATTGACTGCTAATTTCCCTATTTTATAACTGAGACTTACAGTTCAGTTGTGATGTCAGCAGTAACTTGGCACACCATACCTCAGCAAGGTATCAGAGCAAGTGCAACAGACACTCACTATCTTGAAACTATGTTTTAAAGAGTTAATTTGACTAGACAAAGTAGGTAGGGACTTGGATTCCCTGGAGTTTAGGTGGTTTAGGGGCATTCAAAATAATGTTTTTAAAATTAACTATAGAAATCTATAGGTACAGAGAAACCATCTTTGGTTTAGTATCAAGGAGGTGCCATCTTAAAATTAGTGCTGGGTTTTTCAAGAGGGAAATTGGGATGAACTTTCGCTTCAAAAGGATATGAGATCTCTTGGTTCAACGTTCGGGAGTGAGGATTAAGCGTCATGTTTGAGCGTGGATGTAGATCAAAGTCAACTTAATAGATTTGATTTCTAATCCATGCATGAATTGGTAAAATGGTGGGAAACACTTGAACAATTGGTTTATTCTTGTTCCTGTCCTGTTCTAAAACCAGCTGCTCATGTTATCCTAACCGTTTCCAGCTTCTCCTCTACATGCTGCTCCTCAGCAACACCATTCTCAAACACATCATCGCCTTTCACATCATTACTGATGATATCCAGGTCTACCTCCCACTGCCCCTCTCTTGACCCCTCGCCATCTCTAATCTGTCATGCGGTTTGTTTGTCGGGCATCCGGAATACTACAGTCTGTGATTTTAGCCAAATTACTGACTCTATCCCTCTCCTTGGCTGATGTGTGAGGCCAAACTGAATGGCTTTGCAAATTTGATGTCCTGACTCTGAGGTAAGCATCAAGCCCACATTTTCACTGTTAGCTAAAAACCATCCACTTTCACCTGTATAATCTGTTATAAAGTGAAGGTTGACACCCCTCTAAGAACTAAACCCAAAGAGGAGCACCTCACCCAATAAAATGTGTAAACAAAATAAATCCTTGACATGCACTTTAAAATCAACAAGCGACAATTTATTCATCTAACTCTAATAGTTTAGTCAATTTGTTCACTATTAACAAATGGGATAAATCCCTTCTAACTTCTGACTATTCCCAAATAAAACAAGATTCTAACGGTATGCTGTTCCAATATATATAACTCCCACTCATTAAAAAATAGAATTTAGTCTCTCGAAATTACAGCCAGGTTACATGTCTTCCAGAATGTTCTGTGTCTCCTCCTCCCCTCGATTCTTCTGTTAGGAATGCCTTTTTCTCTCATTGGTGCTGCTATTTGTCAGATGATGCTTTCTCTAATGCATAGATGAATGTGAGAGCATGTGTGTGCGCACGCGTGCACGTCTGGAGAGAGCTGTTAGCTCTGGCAGATGGCAGTTAACTTTGAGGTCTTTTATACCTGTGATGACACGTAACATTATTTCTTAAATAGCATTGGTCCTATGTTGTCAAAACTGTCAGAGCACACATGCTCTCACGTTCATCTATGCATTAGAGAAAGCATCATCTGACAAATAGCAGCACCAATGAGAGAAAAAGGCATTCGTAACAGAAGAATCGAGGGGAGGAGGCACAGAACATTTTTGGTATCTAAGTGCCTGGTTCAAATTGGCAATTTAAAAAAAAACTGCTGCTTGGACTGCTAACTGTGTGGCCTTTCAACACACACGTTTCAGTTTGGGCTCTCTGTGCACCTGCAAACCCCCAAGCTGCTGCTCACAGGCATACATTTTGCATCTTTTAAACACAGAACCCACCCCCCACACCGCAATATTTTAAAGGGACCACGCAATCCTTTCCTCCTTGGAATTTTACAATTCTACACATGTCAAATTCTAACTTCCTGTCTCCCAACTTCACAACAAATGTCATCCCTTTGCAGCTAAACTCCCCTAACCAGCTGCTGAAATTCTCATCCAGGGATTGTCTCCCCTCACCTTGATTATTGCAGTTGTCTCCTGGTTCAGGCCCCCTACCATTTCAGTCTCCATAAAGTAGACTTCAAACAAAACAATGCTGCCTGTATCCTAACTTGCATTTAAGTCTTGCTCACTTACGTTGGCTGTCTCTCTGGAAAACAGCCCAATTTTCAAATTCTTTTGTTTTCAATTCCCCTTTTGGCCTTAACTTAACTCACTATCTCTCTAACAGCCTCTAAACCTCAATTCTTCTGACATGCTCAAAATCTAACCTCTTGTGCATCTCAAACTTTAATGAATCTATCGTTGTTCAGTTCCCTAAGGCCTAGGTAACTATCTTTGCTAACCTCGCCTTTCTCTCCTTTTTATGTGTGCCATAAAACTATTGCTTTAACCAAACCATTGGTCATCTATTCTAATAATTCCTTCTGATCACAAGTATCCTGTGCAATGCAGTGGGGTATTTTGCTATGTTCACAGTGTTATATAACTTTGACATGTTGCTTAATATGGATGCTGGATGGTTGAAGTGACTTGTACAAGTGACTCTAATTGGAATCAAAATCCGTAATGAGTGTGAGAATAGAGAGGAAAATAATGTCCCTCACCAGCCTTAACCATGTATTACTTGCCCAATTCAGACTGTAACATCAGTCTCTGTTCAACTAACCAAAAGTAAACATGCTGAACCTCACCCCAAACTCAAAGATAAATCAGCATAACCCCAGAGAATTTGTAGAGTAATAGAGCTGTATAGCATGGAAACAGACTAGTTACCCTAAATGAATCTAGTCCCATTTGCCAGCATTTTGCCCATATCCCCCTCAACCCTTCCTATTCATATACTCATCCAGACGCCTTTTAAATGTTGGAATTGTACCAGCCTTCGCCACTTCCTCTGGCAGATCATTCCATACACGTACCACCTGCTGTGTGGAAAGTGTTGCCTCTTGGGTCCCTTTTTTCAAAACTCTTTTCCCTCTCACCTAACCCTGTGCCCTCCAGTTTTGGACTCCCCTACCCTGGGAAGATGACTTTGTCTATTCACTCTATCCTTCAAGATTTTATAAACTTCTATGATGTCCCCCCCCCTCAGCCTCTGCTCCAGGGAAAATAGCCCCAGTCTATTCCACCTCTGCCTATAGTTCAAACCCTACAACCCTGGCAACATCCTTGTAAATCTTTTCTGAACCCTTTCAAGTTTCACATCAAATGTTTCCTGTAGTAGTGAGACCAGATTTGTTATTTCATAATCTATGATTTTCCTACATTGCAAATTTAATTGTACTTCAGAAATACTTAAATGTTTCAAGTCTGACACAACTCTCCTTTGAAACCTCTGATCAGTTCTGAAGAAGAATCATTTCAGACTTGAAATGTTGACTCTATTTTCCTCTCCACTGATGTTGCCAGAACTGCTGAGTTTCTCCAGCACTTTACAAACGCAAGCTTCTCCCATTTTCAAAAGTATTTTATTTTGGGCTCTGCAGTGATTCTGTGGAATACAGAAATTCAGGGATGCGGTATCTGTGTTGCTATTCAGATAACAATGTTCTCCTCCCTGATGCTAGGAGAAAGTGAGGACTGCAGATGCTGGAGATCAGAGCTGAAAGATGTGTTGCTGGAAAAGCACAGCAGGTCAGGCAGCATCCAAGGAGCAGGAGAATCGACGTTTTGGGCATAAGAAGGGCTTATGCCTGAAACATCGATTCTCCTGCTCCTTGGATGCTGCCTGACCTGCTGCGCTTTTTCAGCTCATTCCTGATGCTTCCAACTGAAGAGCCCAACAACTTCTGTTTGTTCTCTTCTCAGAGGGCATCACTAAAGGCTGAAATATTTATTCAACATGAAGCAAACTAGGACTATTCTCTTGAGCATTTAATTGCATCAATCTTGTTTTCTGTTAGTGCCAGGATCTGAAGTGTTACTCAGTTGCCTCAAAATGTACACTACTGGGACCTGATTGATCTTGTGTGAGCTGTCTGGGATTTGGTTATGGCCTTGTTCCTTAGGAAGAAATCTTCATTTCCTTCCAAAGTACAAGAATATTTGAGTGCCGGTAACACAGGTCATGATTTGGAAATGCTGGTGTTGGATTGGGATGTACAAAGTTTAAAAAATCACACATCACCATGTTATAGTCCAACGGGTTTAATTGGAAGCACACTAGCTTTCAGAGAGTCGCTCCTTCATCAGGTGATAGTGGCGAGCTCAATCCTAACACAATTTATAAAAGCAAAAATTTAGTGTGATGTAACTGAAATTATACATTGAAAAATTGATTGTCTGTTCAGCCTTTCGTCTGTTAGAATACCATAATAGTTTCACTTCTTTCATGTGTAAATCACAAAACCTTTTTTAAAAAAGTTGCATTCTCAGGTTAGCTGTTAACAATGGTGATAGCTAGACAATATGTTGAAGGTGTTAGCCCCCTGTGTTCTGTCTATGCCATGATGTTTAGATTGATTCTAATCTAAAAAGTGAGATAACGGAGTTCTACATGAATGTAACCCTGAAAATACAAATTCACCCCACAAAATGTGTGCGTGTGGGTCTTCGTCTGTCTCTGTGTGTGTATGTGTCTGACTGTCTGGGTTGGGGTTGAGTGTGAGAAAGTGTATGTGAGTGTGTGTAGTGAGTGTAGAGTGTCTTAAGTCTGTGAGGGGGTGATTTAGATCTCTTACAAGTCTGTTGATCCATTGTATCTGCATTGAGTAGGATACGAGGCTGTTGAGACCATTTGTCTATGCCAGCTCTTTGAAATAAATCTCCGGTTGCTTGTGTTTGCAACTTCCTTTTGAAGCTTTTCCAACCTTCATCTTGGAAGACCATTATCTTGGAAGTCATTTTATTGGAGAGATCCAAGTTAATAGATCCACCACCATTAATAAGCTGTAAATCTAGACCTGGAGACCGCCAGTTACTTCAGAAATCCTGACTTAAGTTACTTGTATTCTTTTGATTATTATTTTTGTTCTCTAACTGACTAGGCAGGCTGTAGAAATGAGAGAGAAAGAGTTACAAATTAGTGCTGGAGCCTCACAATGCAAGACTTGATCCATGTTTGTAATTAAGATTAACTCATTGTAGCTCCCATGTCCACAACTACAATGGGACCTGCCTCTGAAAGTGCTGTAATTATGTCCTCCCTCCACTGGAGGTGATGGAGTGCTGTTGCTTTAGACTTTGAACACCTTGGTCTGTATTGCAGAGGAGTAATTAATTACCTCCTTTGCTTCCCTAATTGCTGGAAGTTCAGTAATATAAAGTCAATTCATTCAAAAATAAAGGTTTTAAAAAATAAAACTTTAGAACAGTGAATTATATCACTATACCCTGGTCCATTTAGCATGTGCCCTCAATCCCAATACACTCATGGATAAAGGATTTCAATGTGCCAAGAAATTCATTACATCCATATCACAGCACAGAAGGAGGCGATTTGGCTCATTCCTGTGCTCGCATTGTTGACAATTGGAACTGTCCACTGTGATCTTGTCTCCCTGCCTGTCTCACTTTTGATATCCTTCCTTGTTACGTACTTAGCTAATTTTCCCCCTTTGTGATATAATAGTGTCTGCCTGAATAAGCACTTGTGATAAAGTAATCTGTATCCTTCTGCCTTCTGTTTTAGCAAAAATGCTGCCTGTGCTATAACCCAGAGCTTGATAGCAAGTTGGCAGTCTGATTGGAAGTCATTGGAATAGAACACAGATCAAAACACCAACTGGCCAGCTCTTTGCCTTTATTTGTTCACTCCCAGCAAGATTCATTAGTTGAGTCATGCTGGTGATTTTTTTTCCCATGCCATTATTATTTGTTGCAGTGCCAATGTTTGCCCAATTATTGAGCTAACGTCATAACAAAACAGTTGTAGGTTTACTCTGGTATTGAGCTAAATGCCTAAAGGGCAGGAAAGAGTTTTACTTTTTCCTGAAGCCAGATTGCAGATTTCCTGTCCTTTCTGTATACTAAGCAACATTTTTGCAATGATTACAAGTAGAATAGGAAGATAAGCACTGCATAATTTAGAAAACAGCTTTGACCTTGCTATCACTCATTCTTAAAATGGTGAGCTTGTGTTCTTGTGGTTTCAATCTTCCTCAGAGCTGCTAAGGATGGACCTGATATTAATCTATCTCGCTTTTCCCCTTTGTTTCATGTTGTTTTCTGCATCTTTTATTGATGCTGTCCATTTGCAGAAATTGCTGCTGGTCTGCCATAGTGAGGACATTCTGCTGTCCCGTCATGAAATACCAGTTTTTCCGCCTCAATATTAGGGCAGCACAGTGGTTAACACTTGCCTCACAGTGCCAGAGACCCGGGTTCGATTCCAGCCTTGGGTGACTATCTGTGTGGAGTTTGTACATTCTCCCCGTGTCTGCGTGGGTTTCCTCCACAGTCCAAAGATGTGCAGGTTAGGTGAATTGGCCATGCTAAATTGCCCATAGTATTAGATGAAGGGGTAAATGTAGGGGAATGGGTCTGGGTGGGTTGCGCTTCGGTGGGTCAGTGTGGACTTGTTGGGCCGACGGGCCTGTTTCCACACTGTAAGTAATCTAATCTAACCTAATGTTCTGCTGTGTAACTAGAAGGCAGATTCAGTATTTACACAACACATTAGATGGGCCTCATGTTTTTTTTGTGATCTTTTATGACTGAGGGTTTTGAAACTTGCGGGGAATATGAGGGAATAAATATTCAGTGGCCACTTCACGCCGAATGTGGAACAAACATTGATGATGCAAATGATTTCTCATCCAGGGTTGCATCATGTGAATGATTTTTGAAGTGCATAACCCTTAGTGGATAAGTGTGTGAATAAATTATAAACTTTATAATGAAAGCCTGGCTCTTCATGGGGCATGGTCCCAGAAATCAGCCCCTCTCCACAGGGGTAAACTGGAAGGGAGGGGCACTGAATTGTGGTGTTTTTGAGCTGGGGTCCTGACACTCCCTGCATTTCCTGGCCTCTTGAAGGGAACTGTTATAACTTTTTTCCCCTCAAGTTAGTGAGCCGAGGATAGCTCGCCACCACATTGAGGACAAACCTGTGCTCTGAGTGGGAGCATCAACTGGGCAAGAGGTAGCACAGAGGGAGGTGAAGCCTACATTTCCTCAGACCGTGCTAATTTCCAGTGGGACAGCACCCCCACCGCCCTTTTTTTTTCTTCTCCTCCTTTTCTCCCCCCCCCCCCCCCCCCCCCATCACCACCACCACGCGTGCACACCCCAAATAACTGGTACCCCCACATGCTCTGTCTCCGCTAACACCCCCCTCTTTCCCCCCCCCCCCCCACCACTAGCACCCATTCCATGCTCTCCCCGCCCCACCACCAGCATCACTATCCCTCCCCCACTGTCTCCCCATCCCCCCTGCACTCTCCCAGCATCCCTCCCACGCTCTGTCTCTCTTCTCTTCTCCCTCCCTTTCCCCCCCCCTCCCAAAACCAGCACCCCTCCAGCACACATCTCTGCCCCCTCCACACAGCACTCCCTAACAATGTCTGCCTGTGTCGCACTGTCTGCCTCTCTTCCTTGCTGTGCAAATGGGAGCATTTCAAATGCCCAGGTCCTTGGAGATATGAAGGTTGCTAACTGTTGGCCTTTCAGTGAGAGAGTCCCTCCCTGTTCCACCTGTGAGGATTTTGCCCTGGGAGTGTGGGGCAATGATGGGATGTTGCCCGATTGCGCCATGAAGCTTTTGTCGGTCAGTCTACTTCTACATGTTTGAAGGCCTAAATATCCTGCTCTGAAACACACTCCCCAAGAGAACCATTGAATTGGAAATGTTTTAAAACTGAGAGATTTCATCCTTGGCAGTCTAGAATATTAAGGTACGTGGAACTAAAGGTGTGTAAATGGAGTTAAGATGCAGATCAACCATGATCTAATGGAATGGCAGAACAGGCCTAAGGCAGGTACAGAAAACTTTATTCATATTCCACCACCAGGAAGGAGAGAAACATCGATAGCTTTCCTTGTATTCCATGTGTGTATACTTATCTTTTGACACACTCTTAATTATCTGGAATTTTCTCACCATTGTCTCTTTGCATATAAATTCTGTGCTTGTGCGCTTCCCTCCATTTCATCTGATGAAGGATCAGTGCTCCAAAAGCTTGATTTAAAATAAACCTGTTGGACTATAACCTGGTGTTGTGTGACTTCTGACTATATTTCATGTGATCTAACCTTGCTAACCAGTCTACCAGGTGGAACCTTGTCGAATGCTTTACTGTAATTCCACCATTCTGTCGTCTTCAATCTTCTTCGACACTGCTTCAAAAAATTCAATCCAGTTTGAGACACACAATTTCCCACTCTCGAAGCCATGTTGACTATCCCTAATCAGTCCTTGCCTTATCAAATACATGTAAATCCTGTCCCTCCGGATTCCCTCCAACAACTTACCCACCACCGATGTTAGGCTCACTGATCAATAGTTCCCTGGCTTGTCTTTGCCATCTTTCTTAAATAGTGGCACCATGTTAGCCAGCTTCCAGTTTTCTGACTTCTCACCTGTGATTATCGATGATACAAATATCTCAGCAAGCGGCCCACAGATTTCTTGGGTTATACCTGATCAGGTCCTGGGAGCGTTATGCACCTTTAAGTGTTTTAAGGTGTCCAGCATCACCTCTTCTGTAATATAGACAATTTTCAAGTCATTCTCCAAGTTGACTAGCTTCCATATCTTTCTCTGCGGTAAACGTTAATGTTAAATACTTATTTAGTGTTTTGCCGATCTCCAGCGATTTCACGCATTGGCAGTCTTGCTGATCTTGAAGGGACCCTGTTGTCTCCCTAATTATTCTTTTGACCTTAATGTATTTGTAGGATCCCTTTGGGGTCTCCTTTAACCCCATTTGCCAAAGCTGTCCCCTGTCGTCCTCTTGATTTCCCTCTTCAGGAGTTCCTACTGTCCTTTATACTCTTCTGGCGATTCACTTGATCCCTGCTGTCTATTCCTGACATACGCTTCCTTCTTTTTCTTGACCAGAGCCTCCACTTATCTAGTCACCCTGAATTCCCTACACCTACCAACTTTGCCCTTCATACTAACCGGAACATATTGTCTCTGGACTTGTATCCCATTTTATGAATGCTTCCTACTTTCCAGCCATCCCTTTACCTGTGAATATTTCCCCACCACCTTACATCAACTTTTGAAAGTTGTTATCCAGTACTATCAAAGTTGGCCATCCTCCAGTTTAGAACTTAACTTTAAGATAGCTCTATTCTTTTCCATTACTATTTTGAAACTTTTAGAATTATGATAACTGGCCTCAAAGTGCTCCCCCACAGACACCTCAGTCCCTTACTGTGCCTTATTTCTGAAGATAAGGCCTTTATCTCTCAACTATTACAACACACTCCTGGCTGTTCCTCGATATTCTCATGGGTCTGTGTTCTCTACAGTCTTCAAGAGTGAAAAGTGATCTCATTGAAATTTAGAAAACTCCTCCGTGCTGGAAAGGGATAGGATATTTTGCCCTGGCTGGCAAGTCTAGAATCAGAAAGACAGTCACAGAATGAGGGACAGATCATGTAGGAGTGAAATGAGTAATTTGTTTTCACTGGAGTGCTGAAGGTTTACACCAGGGGCCTGTGGAGTTCAGTCATTGAGTTAGTCCAAGTCAGAGATCAGTGGATTTCTGGAGACTAATGACATGAGTTATGGGATAGTGGAGGATGTGGTGTAAATGTTTGAGTGTTGGAGTAGGCTTGATGAGGCAAACTGCATATTCCTCCTATTTTCTACATACCCATTTGACCCTCTGTAAACGTAAGGTCATCCGAAGCTCTGTTTCTTAACTCTCAGCATCTTCAGTTCCTATATCACCTTGGGCTTGGGCAAAGTCCTCTTGTCCTGTTAAAATTCTCATTTTTACTTCCAAATATAATGAAAGGTATGATTTATATTGTATTGTAAATGAAGTTCCATATTTTTAATATCCCTTTATTGCAAGTTTTTGTTTTTGAGTTTGTAGTCTATAGATTTATTGTGTCTAAGTTAATAATTAACTTCTAAGTATTTCTGTAGGATGGGCATTTGCTCAAATATTTTTGAGGCCTTGCTTTAGATTGGATGTGTTTGGGTGTGCCATTAAGGGTGGCACAGTGGCTCTGTGTTTATCATTGCTGCCTCACAGTGACAGGGACACTGGTTTGGTTCCAGTGGGTGACTGTCTGTCTGTGTGGAGTTTGCACATTCTCCCTGTGTCTGCATGGGTTTCCTCCCACAGTCCGAGGCTAGGTGGATTGGCCATGCTAAGTTGCCTCTTGTGGCCAGAGGTGTGCAGGTTGGGTGCACTAATTAGGGGCAATGTTGCCTAATAGGTTAGGGGAATGGGTCTGGGTAGGTTACTCTTCAGAGGGTTGGTGTATGGACTTGGACCTGTTTTCACACTGTAGGGATTCCAGGAGTTAATGTTTTTTTTTGTTTATTTTCAATTGTTTTGTGATACAGCAAGGAAAATAATGGAACCTGAAGGTTTATTAGAGACATCTGGAACTTGTCCTTTTGAAGACTCAAGAGAAGGATGCTTCTGGTTTCAGTTTTACTTTTGAGTATTGGCAGCCCTCTGAAGATCTTAGAATAGGATGGCTGTGAAGATCAGTGCTTTGAGGAAGAGAAGTATATAGTGAACAAGGTTAGAGGTTAGAAGGTTAGATTCCCTACAGTGTGGAAACAGGCCTTTCAGCCCAGCCAGTCCACACCGACCCTCTGAAAAGTAACCCACCCAGACCCATTTCCCTCTGACTAATGCACCTAACACTATGGGCAATTTAGCATGGCCGATTCATCTTTGGACTGTAGGTGGAAACCGGAGCGCCCAGAGGAAATCCACGCAGACACAGGGAGAATTCGCAAACTCCATGCAGACAGTTGCCCGAGGGCTGGAATCTAACCTGGGACCTTGGTGCTGTGAGACAGCAGTGTTAACCACTGAGCCACCGTGCCACCCAAGGTTCATAGAATCATAGAATTGTAGAATCCCTATAGTGCAGAAAGAGGTCCACGAGTCTGCACCACACTCCTGAAGAGTATCCACCCAGACCACAACGCATCCTGTAGTTTTTCCGAGAACAAGGAGTTTGTTTGGACCAGTTAGAGTATCAAGGTTGTAGTTTTTGACTTCTAGACCAGGAGTATTTGGTTGGAACTCTGCATACTATTAAAAGATTGAGAGTTAAAGCACTCTGTTCTATGACAAGAGAAAATGTTTTGCAGCTCTCGGCATCCAAACTGATGAGTTAAGTAAACATGTAAGGTTGATAGGAAAAGAAAATATCCCTTGAATTTTTAATTTGCTGAAAAGTGGTGACATTGGGGAATGGATGGGACTTTGTTCTGCCGTGTGGTTTGAAGTTGTTCAAACAAATGGCTTGTTTTATTTTATTTATTTAGCGCAATAAACGCCTGTTTTATTGTTTTAAAAACCCAATCTGCAATCTTTTGTGCTTACGTTTTAGTGCAAGGTTAAATTAGCAAAAAAAATTTCTTGAGCCAAGATTTCATTCTGGGATCTGACTTTTCCAAAAGTAATGTCAACTGGGATTATAATACCAGATCCCTCTGCCGCCACCTTGTCTGTGTAACTACCTCCAGCATTCCACTAATTTTTGGTGTCTATCCCTGATTCTGATCCTGTAAACGTTTGATGGATGTACCTTCGGTTCCCGAGATTCTGGAACTCCCTCTCCGAAATTCTCTGCCTCCCCTTCTCCCTTTTTTTGATCAAGCTTTGATTTAGTATCATTTTATTTTCAAATTCCCCTATGATGCACCTGAGGAAATTTTTATTACGTTAGAAATGCTAGCTGTACGCAAGTTGTTGTAGTTTAGCAATAGGATGCTAGTTTGGTGACCTCGGTGGGAAATGCATTTATTTGAAGATTGGGCGAGATCAGGATTAGTCCCAGGAATCACTGCCTTTCCATCTGGGGATGTGAGTGGGTGCTGGGGGCTATAGTTTGCTTTTGGAAACCTGTACACTAGCAGAAACTTGTATGTTGGTTACAAAGGCAGAGGTGGGAGATGAAGGGACAAATTGACTGATTTACTCTTTTGGATTGCGTTTAATTAGCTCCACAACTGATGAGAGCAGGGTCAGAGCTGGGAGCTTCTGGCCTGCAGGATATCAGCTCCTGCGTGGAATAATATAATTCTTTAATTTACAGGGTTGAATTTCACTTGTGAAGGAAGACTTGGAAAACATTTTGTTTTGTGACTGGTTAGGTTTGCTGTGTGAGAGAGTCCAGCCTGATTTAAGGGCTTTTGCCCGAAACGTCAATTTTCCTGCTCCTCGGATGCTGTCTGACCTGCTGTGCTTTTCCAGCACCACTCTAATCTAAACTCTGGCTTCCAGCATCTGCAGTCCTTGTTTTTACCTGATTTGATTCCCTGTCTCGTTCCAGTAACGCCTCGCCAGTGTAGTTTTAGTTTTACCCAACCTGGGCAAAGACGATATAAGCCTGGGCCACCCAGATTGCTGGGTCAAAATGCTGTGGAAAGTTCACCTCCATGCTTCCTTACAGTTCCTCATCTGCCTGTGATTACATGACTAACTGGCCATGGTGTGTCACAGAACCCTTACAGTATGGAAGCAGAGCATTTGGCCCACAGAGTCCAGACCGACTGTTTGAAAAGCATTCCACCCAGACCCATTCCACCACACTGTCCATGTAATCCTGCATTTCCCATGGCTAGTCCACCTAACCTGCACACTCCTGGACACAATGGGTAATTTCCCATGGCCAATCCACCCACCCTGCCCATCTTTGCACTGTGGGAGGAAACCGGAGCACCCGGAGGAAACCCACGCAGGCACGGGGAGAACGTGCAAACTCCACACAGTCAGTCACCTGAGGCGGGAATCAAACTTGTGTCCTGGGTGCTATTAGGCAGCAGTGCTAACCACTGAGCCACCATGCCGCCCAAGTGGCAAAGTTATTTATCTGCAACGAAAGAAGTCCTCAAAGCAAAGAGAGTAGTTTTCAAGTGATCTGGACCATGCAATAAGGAATGAGCGTGTGGCAGTCCAAACTGCTTGGAGGCTCCTCTCCACTTGATCAGTGAGGAGTGGCTGGAATGTGGAGCAGACAGACATTTGTGGTTGGAGCTTTGTAATTAGTGTGTGGTATAGAGTATGGCATGAAATATGCAGAATTGAGGAAGGCAATCATTCTGAAACAGGAGACTGATCTCATGGCTAAATAAATCACACCAATGATAGTTCCAAACCCTGGCTGTTTACAAAGTAAGTGGACAATTGCAGCTGTTGAGATTTCTAATGGGATCAGCATTCATTTTGGACTTGTTTCCCAAATGACGGGGACCTAATGCCCAGAATTCATTGGAGTGGAGTATGAGTGTGCCCACTAAATCAGGATTTACCTGTATCCAAAACGATGGCTCCATAGTTTATTGGAATTTGGAGATGATGACAATATGGTGAGGCATTGGGGTCTCCTGTAGATCATTAGTTTCTCCTCAAATGGATTTAAGAATGAAGAAGTAACAGAAGCAGGGTAAATTAAAGCCAAACCAGCCACAGTGATACAAAGAGGTTAGGTAAGATGCTGTACGTGTATCTACTTAAGATACAAGCCCATGGTGCTGGAGATATTATTGAATCGTAAGGTGGCTCAGTGGTTAGCACTACAGCCTCACAGTGCCAGGAACTTTGGTTCGATTCCAGCCTGATTGTGTGGAATACATACAATTCCCCCCCCGGTGCTTTCGTTTCCTCCCATGGTTCAAAGATGTGCAGGATTGACTATGTTAAATTGTGGGAATGTTGAGGAGTGTGTGGGTTAAGTGCATTAGCCATGTGAACTGCAGGGTTACAGGGATAGGGTTGGAGACTGGGTCTGGACAGGATGCTCTTTAGAGGTTTTGTGTGGACTTGATGGGTTGAATGGCCTGCTTCCACAATGTAGAGATTCTATTAGAATGGACAGAGGATTGGTTAATGGATAGAAGGCAGAGACTTTGAATAAAGGGTGTATTTTCAAGATGGTGGTGTGCTGGGACCCCAGTTATTTACAATATTTATAAATTACTTGGATGAGGAAAGTGAATATACAATAGCCAAATTTGTAGATAGCACAAAAATAGATGGGAAGGAAAGCAGTGAGAATGAGTGACTGAATTTGCAGAGGGATACAAATAAGTTAAGTGATTGGTGGAAACTTGCATGGATTTGATGTAGCAAAATGTGAGGTAATGCACTTTGTCAGGAAGAATAGAGGTGATTAATATTATTTATATTGGCATAAGGGCAGCATAGAGGTATACAGCATGGAAACAGACTCTTCAGTCCAACTCGATCATGCCATCCAAGTTTCCCAAAATAAACTAGTCCTATTTGCCTGTATTTGGTCCATATCCTCCTAAACTTTACCTATTCACAAGTGTCCAAATGGCTTGTAAATGTTGTAACTGTACCTACCTCTACCACTTCTGTTTTTTGTTCCATGTACGCACCACCTTCTGCATGAAAAAGTTACGTCTCAGTCCCTTTTGAAATCTTTCTCCTCTTGCCGACTAGTTTTGGCCTGTTTTCCTCTCTTTTCTCTCTCTCTCCCCCCCCCCCCCCCCCCCCCCCCCCCAACCAAGGAAAAAGACCTTGGCTATTCACCCTATCCGTGCCCCTCGTGATTTTATAAACCTATGTAAGGTCACCCGTCAGTCTCCTGTGCTCCAGTGAAGAAAGTCCCAGTTTATCCAGCCTCTCCCTAAAAGTCAAACCCCTCAGTTCTTGTAGCATGTTTGTGAGTCTCTCCTGCATCCCCTTGAACTTAATGATATCCTGATATATACTAATGGTTGTTATGACACTGGGTAAATTCTCCTGCTTAATTTAAAACCAGCAATACAGAAAAGATTTATCCTGTGCAGTAATCTGTAAAAATGAGTGGCCAAGAGCTATTTTAAAGTAAAAGTTAACAACTTTATTTCTTAAAGTATAACAGAATAATTAACTAACAACTATGTATCGGTCCTTCCTCTAACCTATCTTTTACCTTCCCTTCAAGAATACTTGTCTTTTAAAACTCCCACTTAGAGTTTATAAAACAACCCTACTTATCTCAAAAATAGGCAGCTTTCGGTTCTTCAATTTGGATCTTCCTGTGTCTTCCTTCTTCTAAGGAATTTCTGCAACACTGGTCACTGCTCAAAAAGGTACTTTTTAAGAGAGCTATTTTTTCAGGCAGTCTTTTTACATGCTGGGCTTGGCAGTTCTCCTCCCAACTGTTCAGTTTTCCCTGGTCTTGTACCCCAGACCATCGGAATGTGTCATTGGCTTTTAAGATAGTCAATCTACTCACTCCAAACTTGATTGGAATTTGCTTTTTTTTTTCAGGGTACAATTTAAACTGATGGCTGAATTCAAATTTTTTGTCTTTCCAGGCAACCAGCTACTCCAGGAGCTGGAGTATATGTTACAATGTATCTTTTTAAGAACACTTGATGCTGTCACTTCTAGCTTTTAATGCTCTTAATAACATTTTCATGACATGATGTAACAGAAGTGTGCATAGCACTCCAAAAGTGGCCTCACCAATGTCCTGTCCAACCCAAACATGACATCCCAACTCCTATACTCAATCATCTAAATGTGAATGTAATACAGAAACTTGCAGTGTAGCCTTGGGGTCCTCACTCCTGAATTTTCAAAGACGTTATCTGAGTCACTAGGTAATGGGATGGCCAATAGAATGTTGAACTTTTTTATTTCAAAAAAGAATAGAGTATAAAAGTTGCTGCAACTATATATATGTGAGACGACACCTGGAGTATTGTGTACAGTTTTGGTCCCTTTACTTGAGGAGGGATGGAGTTGCCTTGGAGGCAGTGGCTTCCAGAAATAACAGGTTTGTCTTGTGAAGAGAGATCAAGCACTCGAGACCTACGCTTTCTGGAATTTAGTCAAATGAGAAGAATTCTAATTGAGGTACGTAACGTGCTAAAAGGGGTTGACTAAGTAGATGTAGAGATAGTGTTTCCTGATGTGGGGCCATGTAGAATGAGAGGTTGTTCCTTTTTAGGATGAGGGATAGCCAATTTAACAGATAGGAAATGACTTCTTTCAAAGGGTGATGATTCTGTGGAATTTAATACTCAGTGTGGTGGATGCTGGACCCTCAGCAAAATTGAGGAGGAAATGGGCAGGTTTTTTTAACTAATGGGTTGGAGGGTTGCAGGAAACCAGCAGGACAGTGGATTAGAGGTTGAGATGAGATCAGCTGTGATAGTATTGAATGGTGCAGCATGCTCAAGGGACTGCATTCCTTACTCCTAATTCTTACATTCTTAGCAAAACCTCACTTTTTTTTTCTAAAAATGTAACAAGGAATACAGCTGGAATACTGAACAACTGTTTCTGGTTTCCTTTTATCTGAGGGAAGATGTACCGGCATTGGAAGCAATCCAGAGAACATTCAGAAGGGAATTAGATAAATGTTTGAAGATAAACCATTGCAGCAACATGAAGGTAGTGCCTTAGCTAGGCTGTTCTTTTAAATAGCTGGTGCAGGCTCAATGGTCTCATTCCAAGTTGGAGTATTCCAGCATTCTGAGTGGGAATGACTTGAGGGACTGCTCACTTTCTCCCTCTACTGGTCTCCAGCTCAAATTGCTCCTCCGTGATTCTGACCCATACAATGCAGTTGCATGAGACACTTGGGGTACAAAAGCCTCAGTAATAATATTTTTAGAAGAGATCAAAAGGTGCTGGAAATTATCCTCAAAACTGCCTTGTTACTCAAAATGGGAGTGCTGGATAGATATGATGGTTACAGGCCAGTCAGCTTAAGTTCCTGTTCCTCAAATGGTATTCTGAGTGGCAGTATAAACCAATATTCAGTAAAGGACATGGAGTAATGGGAAACAGTAAGTGTGGATTTATTAAGGAAAGGTTGTGTATCTTTAGCTTGAATGAATTTTTTGAGGTGGTAAGAGGGTTGAAGCAGACTTCATGTTTGATAGTTTGTTCTGGAGATTTCACTGTGTCTTTCAATAAATGCCCTCCTGGTGGACTAACTAAAAACATAAAGGCTTGTGAATCTAAAATGAAATCCGTGGCAGAGAGTCAAGGGTTGGGGTTCACACTTGTTTTGTGACCGGTCGGTTGTTTACGAGTCTCCTCAGTGCTGGGTACTGTGCTGTTTTGGGGCTATATTAACAATGTAGACATGAGCATAAGGGGCGTAATTTTAAGATGTTTCTGGATGCTACAATAATGGACCTTTTTGTGGTTATAGTGAGATGAAATCTGTGGGAAGAAACCAATGGATTGGTCAGCTGAGCAGAGAAAACATTTAACATAACATTGAAGGCTACGGACATTGTGCAGGGAAATGGGATTAGCCATAGAAGTCAACAGCACAGAAAAAGGCCCTTTGGCCCATCGAGTCTGCAATGGTCAAAACCAACCACTGACTATTCTAATCCTTTTTCAGCTCTTCAGCAAGGCATATGTCGAAATACACTACTATCTATTTAAGTATTTTTGGTGGTACAGATGCAGTCGACCAAAGGACACTGATTCACTGAGAAGTGTCAAATGGAACTTTGTATGAGGTGATATACGGAGAGACCTATAGAACATAGAACATTACAGCACAGTACAGGCCCTTCTGCTCTCGATGTTTCACAGGTCAATGCAACATTCTGAAGTCCATCTCACCTACACTGTTACGTTATCATCCATATGTCTATCCAATGACCATTTAAATGCCCTTAAAGTTGGTGAGATTACTACTGTGCTGAAAATGTGTTGCTGGAAAAGCGCAGCAGGTCAGGCAGCATCCAAGGAGCAGGAGAATTGACGTTTCTGGCATAAGCCCTTCTTCAGGAATCAGATTACTACTGTTGCAGGCAGGGTATTCCACACCCCTACTACTGAGTAAAGAACCTACCTTTGACATCTGTCCTGTATCTATCACCTCTCAATTTAAAGGTATGTCCCCTCATGCTAGCCATCACCATCTGATGAAAAAGGCTCTCACTATCCAACTTATCTAACCCTCTGATTCTTATGTCTCTGTATTAAGTCACCTCTCCCCTAACAAAAACAGCCTCAATTTCCTCGTAAGACATTACCTCCATATCAGGCAACATTCTATCCTCTGAACTCTTTCCAAAGTTTCCACATCCTCCCTATAATGTGGTGTTCAGAATTGTATGCAATATGTCAAGTGCGGCCACACCAGAGTTTTGTACAGCTGCAGCATGACCTCATGGTTTCGAAACTCAATCCCTCTACCAATAAACGTTAACACACCGTATGCCGCCTTAACAACCCTATCAACCTTGCAAGTTCACCAATCTGTGAAAGTAGGAGTGAAAATGAGGTTCTTAGGGGTGGGCTCAGTGGTTAGCACTGCTGCCTCACAGCACCAGAGTCCCAGGTTCGATTCCATCCTCTGGTGACTGATTGTGTGGAGTTTGCACATTCTCCCTGTGTCTGCGTGGGTTTCCTCCGGGTGCTATCGAAAGATATGCATGTCAGGTAAATTGGCCATGCTAAATTGCTAAGTGTTAGGTAAAGGGGTAAATGTACGGGAATGGGTGGGTTATGCTTCGGCGGGTCGGTGTGGACTTGTTGGGCTGAAGGGCCTGTTTCCACACTGTAATGTAATGTAAAATAATCTTAAAAAAAACTCAGCATGCCTGGCAGCATCTGTGGAGAGAGAAACTGAGTTAATGTTTTGAGTTCAGTAAGAACCTGTTCGAAAGTTTGGACATCTTGTGAGCTATGAAACTGCAGGAATCGTTTCAAGGACTATGGAATTTTGGGAGCTGATTACCAATTCATTGACCATCTCTATGCCACCTTCCTGCAAGGTCTGAGGTATAAGCTATCAGATATCAGGAACTTATTAGCTTCCTTCCCTTTAATTTCTCCAGTACAACGATCTTACTAATGCAAGTTTCCTTCAATTTTTCAGTCTCTCTAATAATTTGGATCTCTAATTCAGGACAATTTCTTATCTTTCTCAGTGAAAACAGATAATAATTTTGCTTCTTTGCAATTTCTGTCTCTTCTTTTTCTCCCCCCATTTTATTCTTCTGACCCTCTTTCCATGGACTGACCTTCACCTTAGTCTAGCATTTCCTAATGCACCCACAGAAGATTTTATCGTCTTTTTGTGGTTTTTGCCAGATGTGTATTCTGTTCTTCCCTTCACAGTTTCTTGGTCCTCATTTGCAGTATTCTTTCAAAAAAAAAGTTGCTAATCTCAGATTTATTACTATATTGAGTTCTCTATATCAGCCTTCCCTCTTAATCTTTTACAATCCGAAACTTCCTTTACCAGCCATGATTGCCTAACTTTTGTTTTTCTACCTTTTGATGGAAAGTATAGTTGCTGAGAGCACATTAAAGTTCTTTAAAAGGCTAGCTGTTCTGTGTGCCTTTTAATATATTTTTCCAGTCCAGCCCAACCACTTTGTGCCTCACACTTTCATAATTTCTTTTTTACTCAAGCTTAACATCCTTGCTTCACACTGAACTTACCTCCCTTCTATTGTATTATGGACACTCATTCCTAACTAGCATTTTACAGCAGTATTACTTTTTCGTAGTGTGATACTAAATCCAAAATAGTCTGTGGTCAGCTCTTCAAAATATTGGTCTAGGCAACCACCTGAGCACAGTCCATAAACACTTCCATCACAACATCAGTACTCCGTCCCTTTTCCACCGACAGATGGATACCTTTTGTGACTTCACGTGAACTGCAGGATGTGCACCCTCCACTTGTCCCCACTGACCTCCCATCCTAAAACTCTTTTTAAAAACTATTTGTTATCCTTGGGTACCAACTGACACAACCCCTCTCTATTGCCATGATTAGCCTAGTGTCTCTTCTGTGGATTGTCTTGATGGCCAGTATATCTCCTTTTGTATAAGAAGTGTATACAGTTCGTGCGAGGTATTTTTAAAATGACATTAGTTTTTGCTTGTCTGTATAGGGTCTTTCAAATTCATTAGCTGTTTTTAGTGTGTTGGTGGGTTTGTGGGCTACCATGATGCGAAGAGGTCGGAGTAGTCTGGCTGTCATTTCTGAGATGCCTTTGATGTAGGGGTGAGTGGCGAGGGTTTCTGTACGTGTTTTGTCAGTTTTTGTTTGGGATTGTTGCTGAGAAATCAGCAGACCGTGTTTGTTTTAGATACCCGGTCTTTATGAATACACTGTAGGTGATTTTCCTCTGCTCTTCATAGTTCCTACTGTTATTTACAAAGTACCTCGCAAGAACTGTAAAAGATACACTACATTGGACAAACAGGCAGAAAGCTAGCCACCAGGATACATGAACATCAACTAGCCATCAAAAGACATGACCCATGTCACTATTATCTTTACATACGGATGAGGAAAGACGCCATTTTGACTGGGACAACACATCCATCCTATTACCAGCCAAACAGAGACACGCACGAGAATTCCTAGAAGCATGGCACTCCAACTGGAACTCTATGGACAAACACATTAAATGGAACCCATTTACCACCCCCCTTCTCTCTTTCTTCTTTTTCCCCCCCCACCAAGGGGGAAAAAAAAATCAGGAACTGACCTCACCAACCAAAGGAAATCTTAAACACGTAAATGAAAAGCGGGCCATACCATTAGTGCTTCATCCGGAGGCTCACTGATGTTACCCTGTATGGTGATGAAATACCTGAAAACGAACCTTCCAGCTCAGCGAGCAAACCTACATCTAGAACCTTGACCTGAGCTACAAATCCTCTCAAATCTTGCTCCCCTTAACCTGTTTATATCACTCTGTAGACTTTGTCACCCTCGCCAGTTGCCTTCCCATCTATGTTTTGTCTCATCTGCAAACTTGGCAATAATAGACTCACTTCTGTTATTTAAGTTCTTAATTTATTTGTAAATAGTTGTGGTCCTATCACTGATCTCCACTAAGTGCAAGTTACCATCCTGAAAGTGTCCCTTTTAACCCAACTTTCTGACTTCTATTAGTCAACCTATCCTCTTTGCCTATAATCTAGTATCTTGTTAACTAGCCTTATATACAGGCCTTTGTTAATATCTTTTAGAAACGCAGTCCACATGCTCTGGGTTGATGCACAATGTAGTTAGGGAGGGAGTTCAGGATTTTGACAATGACAGTGAAGGAACAGCAATATATTTCCAAATCGGAATGGCGAGTGGCTTGAAGGGGACGTTTTTGTAGGTGATGGTTTTTCCATGTAACTGCTGCCCTTGTCCTTCTAGATGAAAGTGGTCATGGGTTTGGAAGATATCTTGGTGAATTTGTTTTGTTCAGGCAATTGGGATATATTCCATTGTACTCCAAATAGATCACCATAATGTATAGGAGAGAACTAGGCCATTCGGTCCATCATGTCTGCTCTGCCCTTCAGTCATACCTGACATGTTTCTCAACCCCATTCTTCTTTCTTCTCCCCATCTCCCCATGATCCCATTACTAATCAAGACCCTATCTATCTGTCTTAAATACATTTATTGAGTTGGCCTCCACAGTAATGAATTCCACATATTCAGCGTCTTGTGGTTGAGGAAATTCTTCCTAATCTCAGTTCCAAAGTGTCGTCTGTACATTCTGAGGCTGTGTCCCCAGGTCCTACAGTCTCCTCCTAGTGGAAACCTCTTCTTCGCGCTCACTTTATCCAGGCCTCTCCATATTCGGTAAGTTCCAATCCAATCGCCCCCTCATCCATCCCTATTCGAGTACAGACCGAGTCCTCAACCACGTCTCCAGGATGAGCATTTCATCCCAGGATTATTGTTTTAAACCTCCCCCCGGACCGCTTCCATGGCCATCACAATCTTCCTTCGATGCAAGCCCCAAAACTGCTCTCAATATTTCAAGGCAGACAAGCACGAAGCTGGAAGAACACAGCAAACCTGTAGGTGATTCGCTGTGACTGTAAGCTGGAGGGGCGGCACAGTGGCTCAGTGGTTAGCACTGCTGCCTCTCAGCTGCAGGGTCCCAGGTGACTGTCTGTGTGGAATTTGCGCCCACTCCCTCTGTCTGCGTGGGTTTCCTCCGGGTGCTCTGGTTTCATCCCACAGTCCAAAGATGTGCAGGTCAGGTGAATTGGCCATACTAAATGGCTCATAGTGCTAGGTGCATTAGTCAGAGGGAAATGGATCTGGGTGAGTTACTCTTCGGAGGGGTGGTGTGGACTGGTTGAGCTGAAGGGCCAGTTTCCACACTGTAGGGAATCTAAGCTAATCTAATCTTCCACCTTGGCAGCCTACAGCCTAGAGGACTTAACATTGAGTTCTCCAATTTCAAATAACCTCCCCTTCCCATCTCTGACTCCCTTCCCAGCCTCTCCTGCTTCCTTCCTCCCATCGACCAACCAGGTCATACATCTACCTATGTTCACCTATCCCTACCATACCTGAAACGTTAACTTCTCCACCTCCTGATGCTGCCTGGCTTGCTGTGTTCGTCCAACTTCTGTGTTCATCCGGCCTTGTCTCAATATTTCAAATGCTGTCTGTCTAGAACCTTATCCAACCTCAGTGATCCATCTCTTCTCTTGTATTCTAGCCCTTTGAAATGGATGCTGACATCATATTTGCCTTCCAACTGCCAACTGAACATGCGTGTTCAGCTTAATGTTCTGAATTAGGACTAGTGAGTCCCTGTCCCTTTCCCTTTCCTCATTTAGAAAATAGTCCCGGCCCCTCTCCTTCCTTTCTCAGACTTTCTCCACATTGTATTCCTTCTGCAGTGTCTGTGCCCGCTTCTCGAGCCTGTCCAAGTCCTTTTGCAGCCCCCCCCCCCCCCACTTCCTCAACACTATCTGTCCCTCCACCAATCTTTGTGTCATCTGCAAACTTAGCAATAATGTCCTCAGTTTCTTCATGCACACACTTTATAGATGGTGGACAGTTTTTGGAGAGTTAGGTGAGTTACACACTACAAGATTCCTATCCTCTGACCTGTTTTTCTAATGACTGTATTTATGTGGTTCCAAAAACAGAAACTCCTGGAAATTCTCAGCAGGCACAGTGGCTTAGTGCCTAGCACTGCTGCCTCACAGCAACAGGGGCTAGGTTCGATTCTAACCTTGGGACTCAGTGTACACTCTGCATAGACAGACAGGCATCCTCCCAGTGTCTGTGTGCGTTTCCTCTCACTGTCTAGAGATGTATGAGTTGGTTGGATTGGCTGTGCTAAATCGTCTGTTCAGGCTGTACAGGTTGGCCATGGGAAATGTGGGGTTACGGGGTTGGGGAGGAAGGTGGGTTTGGGAGGGGATGCTTTTAAGAGGGTCAGTTCAGACTTGATGGGCTGAATACTTGTTAGGAAGGAAGATGTGTTGGACATTTTGAACAACTTGAGGATAGACAAGTCCCCCGGGCCTGACGGGATATATCCTAGGATTATGTGGGAAGCAAGAGGAAATTGCAGTACCGTTGGCAATGATCTACTCGTCTTCACTGGCAACGGGGGTGGTACCAGGGGACTGGAGAGTAGCGAATGTTGTGCCCCTGTTCAAAAAAGGGAATAGGGATAACCCCGGGAATTACAGGCCAGTTAGTCTTACTTCTGCGGTAGGCAAAGTAATGGAAAGGGTACTGAGGGATAGGATTTACGAGTATCTGGAAAGACACTGCTTGATTAGGGACAGCCAGCACAGATTTGTGAAGGGTAGGTCTTGCCTTACAAGTCTTATTGAATTCTTCGAGGAGGTGACCAAGCATGAGGGTAGAGCAGTGGATGTAGTGTACATGGATTTTAGTAAGGCATTTGATAAGGTTCCCCATGGTAGGCTTATGCGGAAAGTCAGGAGGCATGGGATAGAGGGCAATTTGGCCAACTGGATAGAAAACTGGCTAACCGGTCGAAGGCAGAGAGTGGTGGTAGATGGTAAATATTCAGCCTGGAGCCCAGTTACAAGTGGAGTTCCGCAGGGATCAGTTCTGGGTCCTCTGCTGTTTGTAATTTTTATTAATGACTTAGATGAGGGAGTCGAAGGGTGGGTCAGTAAATTTGCAGATGATACGAAGATAGGTGGAGTTGTGGACAGTGAGGAGGGCTGTTGTCGGCTGCAGAGGGACTTAGATTTGATGCAGAGCTGGGCTGGGGAGTGGCAGATGGAGTTCAACCCTGCCAAGTGTGAGGTTGTCCATTTTGGAAGAACAAGTAAGAATGCGGAATACAGGGTTAATGGTAGGGTTCTTAGTCAGGTGGAGGAACAGAGGGATCTTGGGGTCTATGTACATAGATCTTTGAAGGTTGCCACTCAGGTGGATAGAGTTTGTAAGAAGGCCTATGGAGTATTATCGTTCATTAGCAGAGGGATTGAATTCAAGAGTCGTGAAGTGATGTTGCAGCTGTACAGGACTTTGGTTAGGCCACAGTTGGAGTGCTGTGTGCAGTTCTGGTCGCCTCACTTTAGGAAAGATGTGGAAGCTTTGGAGAGGGTGCAGAGAAGATTTACCAGGATGTTGCCTGGAATGGAGAGTAGGTGTACGAGGATAGGTTGAGAGTTCTCGGCCTTTTCTCGTTGGAACGGCGAAGGATGAGGGGTGACTTGATAGAGGTTTATAAGATGATCAGAGGAATAGATAGAGTAGACAGTCAGAAACTTTTTCCCCGGGTACAACAGAGTGTTACAAGGGGACATAAATTTAAGGTGAAGGGTGGAAGGTATAGGGGAGATGTCAGGGGTGGGTTCTTTACCCAGAGAGTGGTGGGGGCATGGAATGCGCTGCCCGTGGGAGTGGTAGAGTCAGAATCATTGGCGACCTTTAAGCGGCATTTGGATAGGTACATGGATGGGTGCTTAATCTAGATTAGAAGTTCGGCACAACATCGTGGGCTGAAGGGCCTGTTCTGTGCTGTATTGTTCTATGTTCTATGAATGGCCTCTATCTGCACTGTAGGAACTCTGAGCAAGCCTGACAGCATCTGTAGAGAGGAAGTAGAGTCCCAGTGCCCCTTTTTCAGAATTGGCTATTCCAGTTCAGTTTCTGGTTGATAATAACCTCAAAGATATTGATCGTTCAGATGCTGTGAGTGCTCATGCAGGGTTAGCAGTTAATTCAGCTCCAGAAAATGTTACTTCATTTAATTCCTTATATCTGCCATCGTAATCTCAAGTGGGCCGAGAAGTGGCAAATGGAGTTTAATGTAGATAAGTGTGAGGTGTTGCATTTTGGAAAGTTTCATGGTGACTGGTAGGGCCTAAAGGAATGTAGTGGAACAGAGGGTCCTTGGAGTTCAGGTGCACGGTTCTCTGAAAGTGGAGTCACCGGTAGACAGGGCCATGAAAAAGATTGTTGGCACACTGGCCTTCATCAGTCAGGGCATTGAGTATAGAAGTTGGGAAGTAATGTTGCAGTTGTACAGGATGTTAGTGAGGCTGCACTTGGGAGTATTGTGTTCTGTTTTGGTCACGTTGCCAAAGGAAGGATGTTATTAAACTGGAAAGCGGCTAGAAGAAATTTACAAGGATGTTGCCAGGATTCAAAGGTCTGAGTTACAGGGAGAGGTTGGACAAGCTAGGACTTTTTTCCTTCGAGGGTAGGAGACGGAGCGGGGGGGAGCTTATAGAAGTGTATAAGGTCACGAGAAGCAATGCATAGGATGCATACACTCAGTCTTTTTCCCAGGGTTGGGGAATCAAGGATGAGAGGGCATCAGTTTAAGGTTAGAGGGTAAAGAATAAAAGGGAACCTGAGAGGCAACTGTTTTATACAGAGGGTGGTACTCCCATTGAATGAGCTGGCAGTGGGGATAGTTGAGGTGGGTACATTGACAACATTTGAAAGGCGCTTGGACAATTAAATGGATAGGCAAGTTTTAGAAAGATGTGGGCCAAGTGCAGGGAAATAGGGTTAGTGTGGATGGGCATTTTTATCGGCATGGACCAGTTTGGGCCAAAGGGCTAGTCTCCATGCCGAAGGACCCCATGACTCCATCGTTGAAAAATGCTTCTCATTTTCTTTGCTGAATTCTTTCTCTCATCTGCCTCCAATTGCTTTATTTTTTTCCCCTTGATTTGTGGGTCTTTTAATGATTTTTCTCTCCTATTTTCATTGTCTCTGCTCTGTTGTGGTATGGAACTGATTTGGTCTGTGCATTTCTTTATTTTCCATTCTTTTTTTTCCCTCCTTCCCTCCTTCCCTCCTTCCCTCCTTCCCTCCTTCCCTCCTTCCCTCCTTCCCTCCTTCCCTCCTTCCCTCCTTCCCTCCTTCCCTCCTTCCCTCCTTCCCTCCTTCCCTCCTTGTATCTGTCTGTCTCTGTCTCTGTCTCACATTACCTTTTTGTTATTTTTCTTTCTTGCTTCTAATGTTGTTCAAAATTACACGCACCATGCAATATCTGTCTCAAGTGGGCTGGAATGCAAAAAAGAGGAAGTTATGCTTCAGTTGCATGAAGGCTTTGGTTACACTCCTTCTGGAGTACTGGGTTCAACACTTGATACAGCACCTCAGGACAGACATCCCCGAAGTTGGAGGGATTACAGAGTAGATTTGTCGCAATGATTGCTACCTGTGATAAAACAATTAAGACATGAAAACAAGTTTCATAATGTGACTTGTATGCTCTCGAAAATAGAATATTGAGAGGTGATCAGATTGAGGTGTTTAAAATGGTCCAAGGATTTAATGGGTTAGACTTGGAAAAATCTATTCCCCACCCATGCCCTCTATTCCATAATAGTGCAAGAAAAAACAAGGTAAAAAGTTATTAGAATCCCTACAGTGTAGAAACAGGCCATTTGGCCCATTGAGTCCACACTGACCCTCCGAAGAGCATCCTGCGCCCAGCCAACCCTATCATCGAGCATAGAGCATTACAGCGCAGTACAGGCCCTTCAGCCCTCGATGGTTCCACAGATTAGCACCAGAATCTGAAGCCCATTTATCCTACACTATTCCACTTTAATCCAGATGTTTATCGAACGACCATTTAAATGCCCTTAAAGTTGGTGAGTCTGCTATTGTTGCAGGTAGTGCGTTCCATTTCCCTACTACTCTGAGTAAACAAAATAGCTCTGACATTTGTCCTATACCTATCACCCCTCAATTTAAAGCTATGTCTCCTTGTGCCAGCCATCACCATCCAAGGCTCTCACTGTCCACCCTCTCTAACCCTCTGATTATCTTATGTCTGAATTAAGTCACCTCTCAACTTTCTCTCTCATGAAAATAGCCTCAAGTCCCTCAGCGTTTCCTCATAAGATCTTCCCTTCATACCAGGCAACAACCGAGTAAATCTCCTCTGAATCCTGTCGCTATAACACTGCATTTCCCATGGCTAATCCACCTAGCCTACACGTCTTGGACACTATGGGCAATTTAACATGTCCAATTCACCGAAACTGCACATCTTTGGACCATGGGAGGACACTGGGGCACCTGGAGGACACTCTCTCAGACACTGGGAGAATGTGCAAGTTCCACACAGACAGTTGCCTGAAGGTGGAATTGAACCCGGGTCCCTGGCTGTGTGAGGCTAAGCACTGAGCTACTGTGCTGACCAGAAAGGGGACAGAACTTGAAAATTGGAGCCTGGTCTTTCAAGAGGGAAACCAGGGACCACTCGTTCAAGGAATAATGGAAATTTGGGACTGTCTGTCTAAAATGTATGCATACTTGGGATCAGCTGAAGCTTTCAAGAGTAAATTGTTCTTGAACCGTATCGAGGGATGTGGAGCTAGGATGGCTAAATCACATTCTAGAATCACATTATCAATCTCGATCTGTGGAGTGGCAGAGTTTGTATTTCTTGGTGTGGAGAGGCACATTTATGTTTCCATGGGGTGAGCGTGGCTGGCAGTGTTTATTGGTCGCTGATCACATGTGAATTGAGGGGCTTGCTCAACCATTTCAGAGGGTCGTTTTAAGTCAAGCACTTTGCTGTGGGTCTGGAATCATGTGTAAGATAACTTTCTTCCCTGAAGGGCATTAGCCCACCAGATTCTTTGTTAATTTTTAACAACAATTAATGCTGTCACCATCACTGATGTTGATCTTTTATATTTGAGATTTGTTACTTGAAGTTTAATTCCTGGTGAGATTTGAACCCTTGCACCCCTCCCCATGCATTAGCCTGATTTTTGGATTGCTGGTCCTGTGGCATTCGTACTGTGCCAGTGCCTACTGAATTGCTACCTCCTGCCTCTGGCCTCCCAGTGTTTGTGTGCAGTGCAGTATAATGTAGAGGTATTGGCTGTCGTTAAAAGCCAGGCATGTGAAGTCCTGGTGCGTTGGTTCCTGAATGTCAGGAGATGGTGCTGATCGAAAGTTCTGCCTATTGTGAAGGACACTGTGCGATGGGTGAAGCAGCCAGCGAGACAGCACAGGTGTAAAGCTTCTCCCTTGGCAGGCACCCTCTGAGACTGCTGTGCCAGGAATGTGCTGCATGTTGATGAATATGTTTTTCAGAGTAGAATGGTGAGCTTTTACGTAAGAACAAGTGGAGAATAATAAAACTTGCTGGTCTCTAATGAATCAAAGAATTCAACCCTTTTATTCCAGCCAAGGTACACTCCAGTCAAGAGAGAACTTTCAATTTTCAAGTGCCTTTCATGACCTTCAGCTGCCCTAAAGTGCTTTACAGCTAATTAAGTAATTAATACTGTATGCAGTAACTGTCATGTAGGAATATGTCGCAACCAAATTGCACACAGCAACCTCCTAGAAAAGAGCATTATGTATGGTTTCAGTAATTCCACAATTTCAAAAGTGATGGATAAATATCTGGTGGTGGGCAGAATTGCAGGTTACAACTCAGTAAGAAGGTCTATAACGAGCCGAGGAGAATATGTTTTTACAGCTTCCACTTGGGTATAGATTTTCATTAGTAATTGGAACAGTAAGTTCTAGCACATGAGCTGGATTTATTTCTGGGATCAGGACCCTGACACTAGGAAAGTTTCCAGTTCCCCGATCATGCAGTGTGTCCAAAGTAGAACTGTGACGTGGTCTTTTTCAGTGTTGGTTTAATTTGTGCCTTTCAGCAATGGCACAGGTGGCTCCATTGCTCAGTGTGCGAGGTGTATTGGAGAGACAGTGTGCCTTCATCATACTCTGTAAACACCTTGTGAAAATAGAGCATCATGGTTACAGGGCTAGTGGAGGAGGAGGCATCATGGTATGGCAGCTGCTGTGATGGGGGGGGGGGGGGACAAAATGGTGGGGGGAAGATGGGTGCTGTAAAGCACTCTGGAGCCCAGGCCCTCAAGCTGCTGCTAGAAGGCTGTTTCCTCTAGCTGTGTCAGCCCCTCCTGTGGGAGAGGTGCTTTGATCAGCCCCATAGTTACCTTTTTATTAGCTGAATCCTGCTTGTGGCCAGGTAGCTGATCCAGCACTTAGAATTCTGTACTAATGGCTCAGTCTGCTTGCTTCTGGTCCTCCTCCCATTGGGATTTAACAATCCTGTGTGTGTGTGTCTCAATCTCAAACTCATTCTCTCGCTCTGATTGTGAGCTAATGAGGCACTGTTCTCAAGTTAAAATGCACCTTTTAACTAACGAGGTGTTTATTTACAGAAGATAAATTGAGGAGAAAGTGAGGACTGCAGATGCTGGAGATCAGAGCTGAAAATGTGTTGCTGGAAAAGCGCAGCAGGTCAGGCAGCATCCGAGGAACAGGAGAATCGACGTTTCGGGCATCAGCCCTTCCTCAGGAATGATAAATTGAACAATGTGTGATGACATAGTTCGCAATTACACAGCAATTCTGATGTGGAAAATGTTCTAAAGCACTTTTATGGATGTCCAGTGTTACAAATATGTTGTGTGCGCTTCCAGGGTGGTCCATGATCTCTCAATTTCTAATGTGAGCCCAGCTCCCCCAACCTTTTTGTTTTGCATTCCATTTTAAAACTAATTGGCAGACGAAAGCTCTAGTCTTAAATAAGTTTGATTTATTACATGACTTGTTGAAAATAACTAACTAAAAAATTAGTTATTAAACGAATTACACTATAAAGATTGAAAGTAATTATAGATGAAATATATTTCTAAAGATGAAGGTGCGAGTCAGTTACAACTGCAGCTCTGGCTTGATTGAAAATTTCTCTTTCTGTGGCTAAGGGGTTTTTAAACTTGAAGTCGAGATTCAGCTGCTGCTATTGCTTCTGTCGTGAATAGTTGGCGGCTTCACTGGTGATCGAAGCAGACTAGGTTCTGGCGTGGGGTTAAGGAGTCATTAGAGGGATGTTCCAGTTCTGCTTTCACAGCAATATACTTTGGGGGACCTTGGGTTGCCTGGTTCAGGACAAAAGGTTTATCATCGTCCAGCTTCTTCTCTCTGCTTGCTTCTGGAGTCGACCTGTAGATGACGGGTTGCAAGGCGTCAAAATGGTGCCTTGCAGACTGTCATATACAGGTCAAAACTTCAGGTAGCTACTATCCCAAAGCTGTTTTGTCAAGCTCTCGCATGAGGTAACATTCATCCATTTCCTTTTAGTTGAAGCAATTTAACTCTTACTTGCCTGGGCCATTAATTTGGGTGGCTCTGATTGTCAAAATGCAGTGAGATATTTGGCTGTTGACAACCTTGGGAAACTATTGTTGGAGAATTTCTGTTTGTCCATAGAAATATTCATTAGAATGTAAATAGGCCTCCACCTGACTCTAATCCCAGTGCCAGTTCAGGCACTCCCCACAACAGGTAGTCAAGTGACCATTGGGAGCCATTTTCGCAAGGTTTGTGAAGGATCCATTTTCTAAAACTGTTTCCACTTTCAAAGCGGATTAGCTGCCTCTACGTAAAATCTATTACTGTAATCATGCAATGGCGATGGGAGGTAGATAGCAGTTAACAATGAGCCAAAGTGATGGATACTAGCTGTGTTCAAAATCTGGAGCTGCTACTGAACTTAAGATAAATATGATGGACTAAATTCAACTAAACTCCAAAGTTACATTAGAATTTGGAATGCAAGGGCAGTCAAGTCTAACAAAGCAGAGAAGAAGCTGGACAAAACATTTTTGATTTTGATTTGAATAAGTGCAAGGTGTTATTGACGGTAGGCTGAATAGTGGCACACTAATTCAAGGACTAGTTTGTAAGGGAAAGACCAGGAGACTACGTGCTTAGGCTGGAGTTATTAAAGGAGAAAGTAAGGACTGCAGATGCTGGAGAATCAGAGCTGAAAATGTATCATTCCTGAAGAAGGGCTCATGCCCGAAACGTCGATTCTCCTGCTCCTTGGATGCTGCCTGATCTGCTGTGCTTTTTCAGCAACGCATTTTCAGCTCTGGCGTTATTAGACTCCTGTTGACTTTCTCTAGTCACTGCGCAATGACAATTGATAAAGTGAACGTCGAGCTTCGTTAACCAGATAAGTGAAAGTCAGCCATATGTGCCATGCTGTGGTCAGGCTTCCCCTGCAGTTCTCCGCTCTGGTCAGTTAGACAAGAGGTTAGCATTCTAATGTTGGAGGATTGAATTTACAAGGTGAGGTTAGAAACTGGCTGCTCTGTCTTGAGGTGAATGAATGGGAATCTTTAACACACTGAGTGAAAAAGGAAAGCTCTCAAGGCTATGTTTTAAGTCATTGCTTCAGGGCAAAAGACAGACACAAGCCAGGAGGCCTGGAAACGGAGGTTGATCCCTGGAAGCATTTTCAAATGGGTCATCCTAATAGTATTATTGCTGAGAGCCCAGTATCATTTCAGGTTGTGACATGGTACACAAAGACCCTTTCGAAGGTATGTTAGAGTCAAGAGATGCCTGTTACCCATGGTTCACAGTACATCATATTGGTTAGAATATCTTTTACTTCCATTTGTCATTCATTTCAATTGAAAGGACTTGTTACCCCACAACTGGGTTTGAGGAGTGTCACTAAGGTCGGGTGATTGACTTTTTTGGATATAGGATTAGGGACAGAGACAGCAGGTGTTGAGAGAGAAGTCACTCAGCTTAATTTATATATCCCTGGTGGCTGCCACTGTTCCATCAAGGCTGTCTTTGCCACGAAGGGCTCATTGCTGAGAACCTTGCCTACTAGCATGGCGTCTACTCAAATTGCTCAAATCTCTGGAGGTGATTTCAAAAGGACTGAGCTGATGAAGGAGCAGCACTCCGTAAGCTAGTGTTTTCAAACAAACCCGTTGGACTATAACCTGGTGTCGCGTGGTTTCGGTTTTCTTGACCTTTTATTAAATAGAGGCAGAGAGTACAAATGCAAAGGGGTTGTGGTGAAGTTATATCGAACATTAGTTAAACCTCAGCTGGAGTATAGTGTATACTTCTGGGTGCCATGCTGTTAGATGTACATTGGAGAAAGTGCATGAAAGGCTTATGGGATTGGTTCCACAGATGAAATACTTCAGTTATGAGGAAGGATTGAACAGGTTAAGATGCTTTTCCTTTGGAGAGAAGGGTAAGATGAAGTTTGATCAAATTTTTCAAAATCATGAGGCATCCTGAGAGAGCAGATTGGGAGAAATCTGTTTCCACTCACAAAAGGATCAAGAACCAGAGGGAATGGTTTTAAAAAAATGTTTTTCAAAACCAGCAAATGTGAGGTGTGAGAAAATGTCCTTTTTTTTTATAAAGGACATGGTTAGGGTATGGCATACACTGCTTGGAAATTGTGACAGAGGCAGATTCATTTGAGATAGTTGAATAATTATTTGAATAGAAACGCTGCACAAGGTTATGGGGAAAAGGGTTTGCCACAAAATCAAAATCTTCCAAGAGGTGATGCAGAACCAAGCAGTTTCCAGTATGAAACCCTGGTGTAATGGGAACCCTGACATTTCCATTCTTTCAAACGATTGCTGACTGCAGCGTTGGCTGGAGTTAGTAGGTTCAGACGGGACTGAGAGTTCAACCTGGATTCCTAAGAGTCTACATTCCAGCACTGGAGACAGAAGGGAACAATGTGCGGCTTGTTAACTTCCAGTGCTTGCATTCTGGAACCAGGCAGAATTGTGTTTTCTGAAAAATGTCACAGAAAACAGATGTGGAAGAAATACTTCAAATTAAACTTTAACTTATTGACATTCCAATATGATACTTGATGGGGAGAGGGAAAGGGAGATGAAATAACAAATGATCAAGTGTCAAAGGGAATGTAATTAAAGTGTAAATTTGAGGTCATCCAAAGCTCTGCTGACTGTCTAAATCATAGAGTGCGCTGTTCACCTTTTCACTCCTGCGCTCACTGGTATAATGGGCATCTTGCTTTTTAAAGGTCTCCTCTTTGTTTCAAGTCCCACTCATCTCCAGTCCTCAGACCTCTGCACTCCTCTCATTTTCGGCATCCCCGATTTTAAACATGTCTTTGGGGCTGCTCAGGCAATAAACTTTTTGGAATTTCCTTCCTAAACCCTTCTGTGTCTTTATCTCTCCTTCCACCATTGAGATACTCCTCGGAACTTGCTGCATTGGCACAATTTTTGAGCAACTGCCTAATGCCCCAGTGAAGTGAAGTCTGCAGCCCTCGACCAATTCCTGATGAAGGGCTTTTGCCCGAAACGTCGATTTCGAAGCTACTTGGATGCTGCCTGAACTGCTGTGCTCTTCCAGCACCACTAATCCAGAATTCAAAACAATAGCCTAATCTTTCTCGGGCCATGGGTTTGAATCCCACTGTGGCAGATGGTAAAATATGAACTTTACAGAACATTTGGAATAAAATGGTTGCTTAATGGTGACTGTGTAAAAACCCATCTGGTTCACAAATGCCCTTTTATGGAAACAAATCTGTTATACTTATTTACACGTGACTCATGCCCCACAGCCATACGGTTGACTCTTAACTGTCTGATGGGCAAAAAGTGCTGGCCTGGTCAGTGATGCCCAGATCCCATGAATGAACTTTTAGAACAAAAAGCACCTTGAAGCATTTTACTCTTTATTGCAAATAGTATGTTGCCCTTTTGTAGTGAGAGGATTTGAGTATGGGACAGGGGAATTCTTGCTGCAATTGTACAGGGCCTTGGTGAGACCACACATGGAGTATTGTCTGCAGAGCAGGTTGTCTTTTCTAAGAAAGGAGGTTCTGGAGGGAGTAGAGCAAAGGTTTACCAGATGGCGGGACTGACGCGTAAGGAAAAGTGGATCAGTTTGGACCATGCTCTCCAAGGTTTTTAGAAGATTGGTTAGGATTGGGGAGATGTCAGCCTATAAAATTCCTACAAAAGGTAGGAAGGATGTTCCTAATGACCAGGATGCACAGAGCAGTCTAAAGGTACAAGGTAGACATTATAGAACTGAGATAAGGAATGTTTTCACCCAGAGAGTGGTGAACCTGTGGGATTTGCTGCCACATAAAACTCTCGAAACCAAATATCAAAGACTTTCAAGAAGGGTGCAATTCTTTAATGGGATCAAAGGGAGAAAGCAGGAACGGGGTGCTGTGTTGGGTGATCAGCCGTGATCGTACTGGATATAGTAACCGGCTCAAAGGGTTGAATGGCTGAGTCCTGCTTTTTTCTATGTTTCTATTTATTGTTTTCAAGTTTTGAAAAGCACTGGAAAAGTTGCCTGTCAGAGGTACTTGCTGTTCTTGCCCTAACTCTAACCTGAACCCTAACCCTGATAACAAGCCACTCTGTTCAAGAGCAGGCGGCCATATTAGAGGGCAGTTCAGAGTTGACCACATTGTTGTGTGTCTGAAGTTACATGCAGGCCAGACCAGGGAAGGATGGGGGATTTCCTTTCCTAGAGGAAGGTCGAATGGACCTGAAGCAAATATTTTTACAACAGTCACTGCTAATAGGTGGGGATTCGCCTTCAATTCTAGATGTAGAAACTGAGTTTAATTTCCACCATACATTGTGCTGTTTGAATCCCTGCCCCCACAGCAATAGCCTGGGTTTCTGGATTTCCAGCCCAATGATATTATCACTTTGTGTAATCTTGATGGGATTACTTTAACAATACTATATAAATAGAAATTGTTGTTATAATGGGAGGGGATATTTTAATCAAAATGATTTGCGAGATGGTGGGGTCTTGCAATTTGATGAGACAGCTGGACATGGAAACATAGGAGGAGGAATAGGCCATTTTGGTCCTTTCAGCCTGCTCCCCCATTCGAAATGATCATGGATGATCTTCCAGCTGAATACCCTGTTCCCGCTTTCTCCCCAAATTGGGCTCTTTCAGATTCTTAAACATTCAGTCACCTGAGTACAGCCAACAGAAATTCAGACCCAAGTTCCCCATCCTATCCATTCATACTTGCTTAACATCCCATAAATCAGATTCTAACCAATGTTTGATCACACTTCCCTTTCATCAAGAATCTGACAGTTTGGTTTAGCTGCAAATTTTGTTTGATTTTTGTTTTCCCTTGGTTTTGAGACCTTTTTTATGCAATAAAAGGTAACATTGAACAGAAGGCTCTTCGCACTTTTTGGCATGATGTGTTTTTACAGTATACTTTGACTCAATGCAGTCTCACTAGCTCAATGATAAAAAGGGGGTGGGGGGGGGGGGGCGGCGCATGTATTGTATTTGTATACATAACCTGGCAAACCAATATTCTTGCAATCCCTACCTTCCCACCATCTGCAATGTGGTCCATCACAATTTTATCCCCTCTAGTTAGCCCTTTGAAATGGCACATTCCTTGAAGTTTTTTTTCATGACCTTGAAGATATTGCCTTGCAATTGATATTCTGGTGTCTTGACTTGAGTTACTGAACACAGACCAGCTGCTGTCAACAGGTCGAGTGTCCAGGATCCCCCCCACGTTCTGAGCTGGTATGTTTTGAGGGGCTCTGCTAACTTCCCTTACCCTCTAGCTTTTTCTTTTGCTCCTTTTTACTAACTGAGAGAATTAAGTTCAGCATATTTCAATAATCCAACAGTCGCTCCTGAACCAAGTGTGTTTCTGCTGCCTCTGAAGAATCTGTGCAGTTTGTCCTGGAGCCTGGCTGCCTTTTTTCATGCTTTTATCCCGTTTCCATCTTTAAATAGTTATTGGTTATCTCCACTGCATTCAGACATGTTCCACATCAGAGCCATTTGTCCCGTCAGATTGTTCTCCTGTTGTCGTCATCATTCTTTCTCAGATGCTTTAAATCTTCTTGTCTTTGACCCTTCAACCACCGGCAATGTCATGTTGTTTTTTCCATTAAAGCCCTCAAGAGTTTTTAAACACCTTTTCTTCCACTGTTCCGTCAGAAGTGGAGTTCATCACTGATTTTTTTTTTTTTTTTTTTTTGCAGTGTTTTGCTCTACACAAATACAAAGACATAAGCAAAGGAGTAAGTCATTTGGTCCATCAGACCTGCTCTGCTATTCAGTACATCATGGTTGATGTTCAGTTTCAGCACTTTTCTGTTTTCTCTATACCCCTGATTCTCTGAGAGTTCCAAAATCTGTTAAACTATATTCAGTGCTGGTGTGTCCTTTTTTGGGATTGAGAATTCCAGAGATTCACCACCTTTTATGAAGTAACCCTTCTTCAGATCCATGCTAAACATCCTTTACCTTGCCACTCTGTCCCCGTATTTTTCCTGACAGTGGACATATCACTCGGTGAAGGCCATTCAAAACCTTGTGTTTCTCAATGAGTTCACCTCTCGTTCTTCGAGAAATTCAAAGAATATAATCAACTTATTCAGCCTGCCATCATAACAGCTGCCTTAGTGCAGGGCCCAAACTATTGAGGACAGCACGCTAACGTAGAGCTCCTGCTACAAGTACAACAAAGATTTGGAATTAGTAAATGTTGACACTCAATTGTCACAAAAAAAATCTACTTTGCTATTCTTGGGGAAATGTGCACAACCTCACATTTCCCCAAATTATCCCCCATCTGCTTGTGGCCCATTAACTTAACCTGTTTATATTTCTTTGCAACCTCTACCATATATATCTCTTTCCACTTAGTTTTGTCTCATCAACAAAAATCAATTACATTTCTGTCTATTTGTCGAAGCCAGTATTGTAGGTTGTAAATCGCTGTGGATCGCACACACCTCTTGCAGTGATCCAATAATCTGGCCTGCCAACTTCAAAATGGCCCACTTATGCCTACTGTTTGCTTCTTGTCTGTTCACCTATCTTTATTCCATTTGCACCTCCCAAACTTTGAGCCTTTCTATTCTGCATAACATCTTATCAAATATCTTTTGGAAATCTAGCTATGTGACGTATACTGGTTCCAGTTATACACTTGATTGGATAAATCCTTAAACTCTGTAAACATGTTTGACAGATTTATTAAATGGTAGAACAATGTTGATTTCTTTGAATTATACCGTGATTTTCTCAGTGCATTGATCAGACTTACTTCATGGATTCCTGCACTTTCCCATGTCTGTCTGTCAAGCTAATTGGTCTGTAGCTCCCATCCTTTCTTTTAAACTGTGGTTACATCTGCTAACTTCCAAACTGTTGGGATGATTCCAAAATTGCATTTTGGAAAATCTTATCTCGAAGCAATTTTCTTAACTTGCATCCTAGAGAGATCTGCAATCAGGTCTTGGGGATTTGCTGGATTTTCATCACTTGCAGCTTCCATATTAACACCCTGTTAGATATTGGAGCAGTCAGTACCTGGTAACCATTGATACTTGACATGAAAAGTGGTCTGTTCCCAGTGCCCTCAGTCCTCACCTTGGTGAGGACAAAATTGACAACTTGTGTTTGTGGTTCACTGGTAATGGAACAAAACATCACTCGGCATTTCACTGGACCAATAAGAAGCAAATTCTGACACTGAGCCACGTGCAAAGATGCTGCACTGAATCAAAAGTCACTGTTTAGGGAGGGACTTCAGGGAGGAAAGTGAGGCATATGATAGGGGTCCCCAGCAGCGTGAGAGGGGTAGCAGGGGGTGAGGGCATTGAGGGTCACTGACAGGGTGAGGGCCTAGTGGGTGCCCTGGGAGGGATAGCGGTCAGAGAGAGGGTGGGGCAAGGGTCCTGATAGGTACACAGGTCATGGGATGGGGAGGGGGATCAAGGGGAGAGAGGGGAACACCAGAGGTGGCTGATGGATGCCAGGAAGAATCAGTAGCTTTGGCAAGGAGGTGGATTTATTTGTACCAGATGACAGGTGTTCCCCTGTGCAAAGTTGGAGGTCTGGGCAGGGACTTTGGGGAACGGGGTAGTCCCTGAGGGAACAGCAGGGTCCCAGAAAACAGATTAGTGGGGTGGGGTGGGGGGGGGGTACCAGGAAAGAGAGGCTTCAGTTGGAGGTCTGGGCAGGATGAAGGGTGCCAGGATGGGGTTTGAGGCTAAGCCAAGGTAACTGCAGGCATAGCCATTTGTTATTTAAAAGCAAGAGATTCTCTCCATAACTAATGCCCAAGGACAGGTGGCTTTCTGCTCCATAAATTCTGAACCCGGCCACTGGCTCTCAGGAGGAGTTGGGGTATGATACAGGTTCCTGCACTGTAATGGATTAACCTGCACAAGATGTTGAAAGATCTGAGTTCGAGCTAACTCTTGCTAATTATGGGTTGGGCTGGGATCCAGAGACTTATAAAAGTGGCACCAGCATGGCTCCTGTCTCAGTTTCTGGAACCAGGAACGCCTGTCATCTGGTACAAATAAATCCACCTCCTCGCCAAAGCTACTGATTCTTCTTGGCATCCATCAGCCACTCGGATTGCCACCAGATGGATGAGCCTAAATGGGGAGTCTGGATTCACTGTTAACTCATGTAGAGGGGAGGCTGGGATGACAAACCAGACTCCACTGAAATCTGATCTTCAGTATGTGACTCTGTACATAAAATTCCCATGAGTGATCAGAAAGGGTCATTCCTTCACCTTTTCCTTCTGTGGGCCCTGAGTGCCGGTGCGCATTGTAAAGAATTCCATGGAACTTGCAGCGTCAGAACAGGCTGCTGGGCCCAACTGAGTGGTGCCAGTACCACATGAAGCACCTTGCGCATTTTATTGATGTCACTCCATCCACACAATCTTCTATTCCTTGCCTAGTTTGGCCACAAGTACATGTTTGCCACAACTGTTCCAATTGGTAATAAATAATGTTATGTTCTGCTTTTCGGGAAAGCCAGCATTTATTGCCCATCCCTAATTACCCTTTACCTTGCACTTAAAGACGTTAATAAAGCAGCTGGCTGTTTCCAACAATTGATATTTATCACAACTGCCATTATTGAGACTGGCTTTCAATTCTCGAATTTATTAATTTAATTCCATTCCTGGGATTGGAGAGCTGCATCAGAACTCAGCTACACCTGATCTCTGGTCTAAGATTCTCTCATAAGAAGAGACATCCTTTCTGTGACCACGTCATCGAGACCCCTCAAAATCTTCCTTTGTTTGTCACATTAGCCCGTAACTCTTCGAAACTTCAGCATGATTCAAATCTAGACTGTTAACATTGTCGTAGAAAACAAAAAGAATCAGGGGCAGCATGGTGGCTCAGTGGTTAGCACAACCGCCTCTTGGCGCCAGGGACCTGGGTTCAATTCCAGCCTCTGGTTGACTGTGCCAACTTAACACCGACATTCTCCCCGCTTCTGTGTGAGTTTTCTCCAGTGCTCTGGTTTTGTCCCACAGTCCAGGGATGTGCAAGTTAGGGTGGATTGGCAATGGGAAATGCAGGTTTATAGGAATGGTGTGGTTGGATTTGTGCGGGATGCTCTTTGGAGGGTCGGTGTGGAGTTGATAGGACAAATGACCTACTTCCACACTGCAGGGATTCTATGATTCAATCACATATTAGCCTGGTCGATCCCTGAACTATTTCCAATCCATTGACCACCTCCTTAAATATTGGTGATCTCAGTCAAGGATCAAAGATACAGAAAAATGAAGCATTTGCAATCTTGGGAAAAGCTATGTAAATGCATTGAACAGAGGGCATTTTGTTCCGTATCTTTCCCCCCCCCCCCCAACCTTCCTCCTAGTCATACGGAACAGAAACGGACCCTTTGGTCCAACCAGTCTATGCTGACCATAATCCTAAACTGAACTATTCCACTTACCTGAGCTTGGGCCATATCCCTCCAAACATTTCTTTTTCGTGTACGTATTTATGTGTTGTAACTGTACCCACATCCACCACTTCCTCTAGATGGTCATTCCACACAAAAACCACTCTGTTTCTTAAAAAAGAAAATTGCCCCTCGTGTCCTTTAAAGTATTCTCATTTCACTTTAAAAATGTTTCCTGGTCTTGAAATCCCCCACCCGAGGGAAAAGACACCTGCCATGGCCGTCAAGATTTTATAAACCTATGTAAGGTCACCCCTCAATCCTGTTGAAAATGTGTTGCTGGAAAAGCGCAGCAGGTCAGGCAGCATCCAAGGAGCAGGGGAATCGACGTTTCGGGCATGAGCCCTTCTTCAGATTCTTTTTCCAGCAACACATTTTCAGCACCCCTCAATCCCCTCCATATTCTGGGGGGTGGGGTGGGGTGGAACGGGAGGTGTCTGTGTGTGTGGTTTCCTAGCTTATCCAGCGCTCTTCTGCCCACCCCCCCCCCCCCCCCCCCGCCCCCCCCCCCCCCCCTCCCCCAACCTCAAATCTTCTACTTCCCCGCAAATACCTGGTGAATCTTCTCTTGAGACCTCTCTGCTTTAATAATACCCTTCCTACAACAGGGTGACCAGAACTGGACATAGTACACCCAAAAGAGGCCTCCCAAATGTCCTGTAAAATCTTAACTTAACATCAAAGTGTATGGGAATGCATCAAGGGAAATTTATTTTCTGTTTCCTTTCTGTTTTAAAAGTAGAGGTAGCTTTCCACTTATGATTGGTTTAAAAGAGTATCAGAAGTCTCACTCTATATCTGCTTCGGAGATGCCAGTGTTGGACTAGGCTGGACAAAGTTTAATAAAATCACACAACACTAGGTTATAGTCCAACAGGTTTATTTGGAAGCACTAGCTTTTGGAGCGACGCTCCTTCATCAGGTATTTGTGGAGCATTAGATTGAAAGCTTAAATCTTATACTCCACAAATACCTGATGAAGGAGCAGCACTCCAAAAGCTAGTGCTTCCAAATAAACCTGTTGGACTATAACCTGGTGTTGTGTGATTTTTTTAACTCCATTCTCCTCCCACCACAGATACAGTGGATATAAAGAACTTGCATTGAAATAGCATTTCACAGCCTTTGTGAGTGATGCTGAGAGAGGATAGAGTGCTCCTTGACAAACAGTCACTGGTTTTATTACACAGCTAAGACCCACACACAGCCGTGACCTAATGCTGGGGTCATCCAAAGGACTGAGCCTCCGAGAACCACACTCTCGCCATCTCAAACGAAAGGGTTAGCCTGGGTTAGATGGTCATGACCAGGAGCAGGGCTTGAAAGTAACAGTATGTAGGCTCAGCGGCAAGAACTGGGTCAAACCTGATGACCTCAGGACCAGAGGTCATGCTTCCTTCAGCATAACAGCAGCAATAAAATATGGCAGGAATACCTGGAAAAGCTGACGTTCAGCTTTAAGGAAAGGCCCCTGGAGCCAACTCTGCTTTCTCACTGCAGCTGCTGTCAGACCTGCTGAGCTTTTCCAGAAATTTCAGTTTCTTGTTTCTGATTTCCAGCAAGCATGTTTTTTTTCCCCAGTTTTTATTAAGCTATTACATTTCAGTTCCACTGCTTACGGAGATCTGCTTATAGAGCCATGGAGATGTACAGCACAAAAACAGATCCTCGGTCCAACTCTTCCATGCTGACCAGATATCCTAAACTAATCTAGTCCCATTTGTCAACGCTTGGCCCATATCCCTCTTTAAAGGAGAAAGTGAGGACTGCAGATGCTGGAGATCAGAGCTGAAAATGTGTTGCTGGAAAAGCGCAGCAGGTCAGGCAGCATCCAAGGAGCAGGAGAATCGACGTTTCGGGCATGAGCCCTTCTTCAGGAATGAGGAAAGTGTGTCCAGCAGGCGAAGATAAAAGGTAGGGAGGAGGGACTTGGGGGAGGGGCGTTGGAAATGCGATAGGTGGAAGGAGGTCAAGGTGAGGGTGATAGGCCAGAGTGGGGTGGGGGCGGAGAGGTCAGGAAGAAGATTGCAGGTTAGGAAGGCCATGCTGAGTTCGAGGGATTTGACTGAGACAAGGTAGGTGGGGGGGGGGGGGGGAAGGAAAGAGGGGAAATGAGGAAACTGGAGAAATGAGTTCATCCCTTGTGGTTGGAGGGTTCCTAGGCTGAAGATGAGGCGCTCTTCCTCCAGCCGTCGTGTTGCTATGATCTGGCGATGGAGGAGTCCCAGGGCCTGCATGTCCTTGGTGGAGTGGGAGGGGGAGTTGAAGTGTTGAGCCACGGGGTGGTTGGGTTGGTTGGTCCGGGTGTCCCAGAGGTGTTCTCTGAAATGTTCCACAAGTAGGCGGCCTGTCTCTCCAATATACAGGAGGCCACATCGGGTGCAGTGGATGCAATAAATGGTGTGTGTGGAGGTGCAGGTGAATTTGTGGCGGATATGGAAGTATCCCTTGGGGCCTTGGAGGGAAGTAAGGGGGGAGGTGTGGGCGCAAGTTTTGCAATTTTTGTGGTTGCAGGGGAAGGTGCTGGGAGTGGAGGTTGGGTTGGTGGGGGGGTGTGGACCTGACAAGGGAGTCACGGAAGGAGTGGTCTTTTCGGAACGCTGATAGGGGAAGGGAGGGAAATATATCCCTGGTGGTGGGGTCCGTTTGGAGGTGGCAGAAATGACAGCGGATGATACGCTGTATATGGAGGTTGGTGGGGTGGTAGGTGAGGACCAGTGGGGTTCTGTCCTGGTGGCGGTTGGAGGGGCGGGGCTCAAGGGCGGAGGAGCAGGAAGTGGAGGAGATGCGGTGGAGGGCATCGTCGACCACGTCTGGGGGGGAAAATTGCGGTCTTTGAAGAAGGAGGCCATTTGGGTTGTACGGTATTGGAACTGGTCCTCCTGGGAGCAGATGTAGTGAAGACGAAGGAATTGGGAATCCCTCTTTAAACCCTTCCTTCCTATTCATATACCCCTTCAGATGCCTTCTAAATGCTGTAATTGTACCAGCCTTCACCACTTTGTCTGGCAGCTCATTCCATTCACGTACCACCCTCTGTGTGAAAAAGTTGCCCCTTAGGTCCCTCTTTATATCTTTCCCCCCTCACCCTAAACCTATGCCCTCTAGTTCTGGACTCCACTGCCTCGGGGGAAAAAAACCTTGTCTATTTACCCTATTCGTGCCCCTCATGATTTCATAATTTTCTGTAAGGTCACCCCTCAGCCTCCAATGCTCCAGGGAAAACAGCCCCAGCCTGTTCAGCCTCTCCCTATAGCTCAAATCCTCCAACCCTGGTAAATCCTTGCAAATCTTTTCTGAACCCTTTCAAGTTTCACAACATCTTTCCGATAGGAAGGAGACCAGAACTGCATGCAATATTCCAAAAATGGCCTAATCAATGTCCTGTACAGCTTCAACATGACCTCCTAACTCCAATACTCCATGCACTGACCAATTAAGGAAAGCATACCCAATGCCGCCTTCACTATCCTATCTACCTGCGACTCCACTTTCAAGGAGCGATGAACCGGCACTCCAAGGTCTCTTTGTTCAGCAACACTCCCTAGGACCTTACCATTATGTGTCTAAATCCTGCTCTAATTTTTTTTCCAAAATGCCGTACCGTTCATTGGTCTAAATTGAGCTGCCGCTACTCCTCAGCACATTGGCTCATCTGATAAAGATCCTGTTGTACTCTGAGGGCACCCTCTTTTTGCTGTCCACTACACCTCCAAATTTGGTGTCATCTGCAAACTTACCAACTACACCTCCTATGCTCACATCCAAATCATTTATATAAATGATGAAAAGTAGTGGATCCAGCACCGATCCTTGTGGCACTCCACTGGTCACAGGCCTCCAGTCTGAAAAACAACCCTCCATCACCATCCTCCATCTTCTGCCTTCGAGCCAGTTCGGTGTCCAAATGGCTAGTTCTCCCTGTATTTCATATCTAACCTTGTTAACCAGTCTCCCATGAGGTACCTTGTCAAACGCCTTACTGAAGTCCATATAGATCACATCTATAACTCTGCCTTCATCAATCCTCTTTGTTCCTTCTTCAAAACAAGAAACTCGGTCACGTTCATGAGACATTTTTTCCCAAAAAGCCATGCTGACTATCCCTAATCAGTTGCCTTTCCAAATACATGTAAATCCTGTCCCTTGGGGGTTCCCTCCAACAACTTGTCCACCACCAATGTCAGGCTCACTGATCTATAGTTCTCTAGCCTTTCTTTAACATCTTTCTTAAATAATCAGCTGGAGGAAAATATTCTGGATTAATGGTGCTGGAAGAGCACAGCAGTTCAGGCAGCATCCGAGGAGCAGTAAAATCGACGTTTCGGGCAAAAGCCCTTCATCAGGAATAAAGGCATAGAGCCTGAAGCGTGGGGAGATAAGCTAGAGGAGGGTGGGGAGAAAGTAGCATAGAGTACAATAGGTGAGTGAGGGAGGGGACTTTCACAATCAGGATTTCCGCCCACCTTCCGAGGACCCCTTCGCCCACCTCCAACACACTGCATCCACCTGGACACCCCCCTCTGGCCTATTACCTGCACTCGACCTCTTCATTTCCAACTGCCGCCGGGACATTAACCGCCTCAACCTGTCTACCCCCCCCCCCACTCCAACCTCTCACCCTCACAACGTGCAGCCCTCCAATCCCTCTGCTCCAATCCCAACCTCACCATTAAGCCAGCGGATAAAGGGGGCGCAGTGGTAGTCTGGCGCACTGACCTCTACACCGCTGAAGCCAAACACCAACTCGAGGACTCCTCTTCCGACTGCCCTCTCGACCATGACCCCACCCCACATCACCAAACCATCATCTCCCAGACCATACAGAACCTCATCACCTCAGGAGATCTCCCACCCACAGCTTCCAACCTCATAGTCCGGGAACCCCGCACTGCCCAGTTCTACCTCCTTCCCAAGATCCACAAACCTGACCACCCTGGGGGACCCATTGTCTCAGCATGCTCCTGCCCCACTGAACTCATCTCTACCTACTTCAACACTGTCCCAACCCCCCTAGTCCAGGAACTCCCCACATACGTTCGAGACACCACCCATGCCCTCCACCTCCTCCAAGACCTCCGTTTCCACGGCCCCCAATGCCTCATCTTCACCATGGATATCCAATCCCTCTACACCTCCATTCGCCATGACCAGGGCCTCCAAGCCCTCAGTTTTTTCCTCTCCAGACGTCCCCAACAGTACCCTTCCACTGACACTCATTCGTTTGGCTGAACTGATCCTCACCCTTAACAATTTCTCCTTCGAATCCTCCCATTTCCTCCAGACCAAAGGGGTAGCCATGGACACACGTATGGGCCCCAGCTATGCCTGTCTCTTTGGCTACATAGAACAGTCGATCTTTCGTAATTACACCGGCACCACTCCTCACCTCTTCCTCCGCTACATTGATGACTGCATTGGCGCCACTTCGTGCTCCCGCGAGGAGGTTGAGAAATTCATCAACTTTACCAACACATTCCACCCTGACCTTAAATTTACCTGGACCGTCTCTGACACCTCCCTCCCCTTCCTGGACCTCTCCATCTCCATTAACGACGACCGACTTGACACTGACATTTTTTACAAACCCACCGACTCCCACAGCAACCTGGATTACACCTCTTCCCACCCTACCGCTTGCAAAAATGCCATCCCATATTCCCAATTCCTCTGTCTCTGCCTTATCTGCTCCCAGGAGGACCAGTTCCACCACAGAACACACCAGTTGGTTCCTCCTTTAGAGACCGCAATTTCCCTTCCCACGTGGTTAAAGATGCCCTCCAACACATCTCGTCCACATCCTGCACCTCCGCCCTCAGACCCCACCCCTCCAACCGTAACAAGGACAGAACGCCCCTGGTGTTCACCTTCCACCCTACCAACCTTCGCATAAACCAAATCATCCGCCGACATTTCCGCCACCTCCAAACAGACCCCACCATCAGAGATATATTTCCCTCCCCACCCCTTTCCGCCTTCCGCAAAGACCGTTCCCTCCGTGACTACCTGGTCAGGTCCACGCCCCCCTACAACCCACCCTCCAATCCTGGCACTTTCCCCTGCCACCGCAGGAACTGTAAAACCTGTGCCCACATCTCCTCCCTCACCTCTATCCAAGGCCCTAAAGGAGCCTTCCACATCCATCAAAGTTTTACCTGCACATCCACTAATATCATTTATTGTATCCGTTGCTCCCGATGTGGTCTCCTCTACATTGGGGAGACTGGGCGCCTCCTAGCAGAGCGCTTTAGGGAACATCTCTGGGACACCCGCAACAATCAACCAAACCGCCCCGTGGCCCAACATTTCAACTCCCCCTCCCACTTTGCCGAGCACATGGAGGTCCTGGGCCTCCTTCGCCGCCGCTCCCTCACCACCAGATGCCTGGAGGAAGAACGCCTCATCTTCCACCTTGGAACACTTCAACCCCATGGCATCAATGTGGACTTCAACAGTTTCCTCATTTCCCCTTCCCCCACCTCACCCCAGTTCCAAACTTCCAGCTCAGCACTGTCCTCATGACTTGTACGGACTTGTCCTACCTGCCTATCTTCTTTTCCACCTATCCACTCCATCCTCTCCTCCCTGACCTATCACCTTCATCCCCTCCCCCACTCACCTATTGTACTCTATGCTACTTTCTTCCACCACCACCCCCCTCTAGCTTATCTCTCCACGCTTCAGGCTCACTGCCTTTATTCCTGATGAAGGGCTTTTGCCCGAAATGTCAATTTCGCTGCTCCTTGGATGCTGCCTGAACTGCTGTGCTCTTCCAGCACCACTAATCCAGAATCTGGTTTCCAGCATCTGCAGTCATTGTTTTTACCTGGAGGAAAATATTTGGGCGGCACGGTGGCACAGTGGTTAGCACTGCTGCCTCACAGCACCAGAGACCCGGGTTCAATTCCCACCTCAGGTGACTGTCTGTGTGGAGTTTGCACATCCTCCCCGTGTCTGCATGGGTTTCCTCCGGGTGCTCCGGTTTCCTCCCACACTCCAAAGATGTGCAGGTCAGGTGAATTGGCCATACTAAATTGCCCGTAGTGTAGGTAAGGGGTAGATGTAGGGGTATGGGTGGGTTGCGCTTCAGTGGGGCGGTGTGGACTTGTTGGGCCGAAGGGCCTGTTTCCACACTAAGTAATCTAATCTAATCTAATCTAATATCAAACGCTCTCTCCTTGATTATTTCATCTTTTGGCACAAACCCGACTGTCAAACGTTACAGTCAAACTGGTCGATCTTGAGTTAGATATGCAGGAATGTAGATTGAAGTTAAAGTGACATCAGCCCTGATCTTACTGAATGGCCAAGCAGGACTGTTGGGACCATGTTGCCTACACTTGTACCTTGTTTGTATTTTCTGTCTGTCTCTCTCATGCTCTCTATCTTTTTAGTCTCCCTGTCCTCCTCTCTGTTTGTCTGTGAATCTTTCTCTTGCGTGCTCTCTTGTGGCTCTTCCACTCTCACGCTGTTCCTCAAGGGCTCTTGCTGTTGTGCTGTCTTGCTCTCTCTCTCCCTCTCTCCACATTCCTAACTTCTCTGCAGTCGGGTTCTCTGATCAGTTTCTGACTCTGACTTGTTGAGTGAGGCCTGACCACGAGTGGTAAGTTCTGCCTGCACGCTGATGTCAATTTATCCCTTGACAGTGAGGCCCTCAGAGTATCCTTTAAAATATTTTCCCTGTCCTCTTTGACACTGGAATGCCATCCTAAAGTTGCAAAAGAGAGTCTGATTCAGGTGGTGATTATTTGGTGTGCAAGTGCAGTGCCCGACCTAGCAGAGCTGAACTCTCATGATCATGTTTGTGATGCTGAAGAGATTGGCTTCAGTGAGGACACTGGAGCGTATTGACCTGTCGTCTTATTTACTCACTTTTGGTAATCCAGCAGATACATCGCTCATGGAAATTCATCATCTGGAGGTGACCTAGTGTTTACTGCCTTTATAAAGAATTGTAGCATCATTGAATAGAAACATAGAATCCTGACAGTGTGGAAGCAGGCCATTGAGTCCACCCATGAACATTCCACCCAAACCTGACCCTGTAACCCTGCATTTCCCATGGTTAAACCCCTAGCCTGAACATCTCTGGACACAATGGGCAATTTAGCATGACCAATCCACCTAGTCCACATCTTTGGACTGTATGGGAGCAAGCCAGAGTACCTGAAGAAAACGCATGCAGATACGGGGAGAATTTGCAAACTCCACACAATCACCCGAGGGGGAAATTGAATCAGTTTCCTGATGCTGTGAGGCAGCAGTGCTAACCATTGACCCACCATGCCTCTGACTAGACTAAAGCTTTTGTCCTGTTCAGGAGATTTCCATTGCTGCTGGCCAAAATGATTGCGTTGAGTCCCAAAGTTGATGGTGACATTTTTAAGAAAGCTAACTGTTGAGGTATGGAATGTGCTCAACAACTACTTCTAAGGTTTCCCCTTGAATACGATAGCTGGAGATTTGATGCTTGTCCGAGAGAGGACTGGTGAAGGACTTTGGTCATGCTGATATTAATAAAAAAAAATTTCTACATGGAATTAATGAGGTTGAAGATGGCCCAAATGTCATGTGCAGTGTAGGTCATACTGCACCATCATTGGCATGTTATAAGCTGTCGATATCCTGCTGCTTAACCTTTTGTCTTAACTTTCAGCCTCTTGAGGTTGACCAGCTTTCTGCCAAATTGGAATCCAGTTGCTGCAGGTTATGAATGAAATCTAGGACCAGGCTGAAGAAGATAGTCCACAGAGTTAGCAAAGTTACACAGCCTAGCCTGTTAGGTACAAAATAGCCATGTCTCCAACTTGCCTATAGTCATGTGGGAGTTGGACAATAATGACAAATATCATTGGGCATCAAAATCTAGGGAAGACTTTCCAAAGGGTTTGATGGCTGATCAGGCAGAGGTTTGGAGATGTGAGGAAAATTGTTTCTGCCCAGATGACTGCCTGGAAGAGGCAGAACCCCTTCACATTTTAAGAAGTATTTAGATGTACACTGGCAATACCATGATATACAAGGCCAAGTGTTGGAAAGCAGGATTTGAATACCCAGTTGGTTGTTTTTGACTGCCGTGGATGCGATGGGCTAAAGAGCCTTTTTCTGTGCTGATCCCCTGGTATGACTGTAAGTATGTCAGCACTGACTGGTACATAGAACATAGAACATAGAAAAATACAGCGCAGTACAGGCCCTTCGGCCCTCGATGTTGCGCCGACCGAAGCCTACCTAACCTACACTAGCCCAATAACCTCCATATGCTTGTCCAATGCTCGCTTAAATGACCATAAAGAGGGAGAGTCCACCATTGCTACTGGCAGGGCATTCCATGAACTCACAACCCGTTGAGTAAAAGATCTACCCCTAACATCTGTCCTATACCTACCACCCCTTAATTTAAAGCTGTGTCCCCTAGTAACAGCTGACTTCATTAGCGGAAAAATCATCTTGTACACCTCTATCAAATTTCCCCTAAACCTTCTTTTCTCCAATGAGAAAAGTCCCAAGTGCCTCAGCCTTTCCTCATACGATCTTCCTACCATACCAGGCAACATCCTGGTAAACCTCCTCTGCACTCGTTCCAATGCCTCCACATCCTTCCTATAATATGGCGACCAAAACTGCACACAATACTCCAGATGAGGCCGCACCAGAGTCTTATACAACTGCAACATGACCTCAGGACTCCGGAACTCAATTCCTCTACCAATAAAGCCCAGTCCACCATATGCCTTCTTCACAGCACTATTTACCTGGGTGGCGACTTTCAAAGATCTGTGTACATGGACACCAAGATCCCTCTGCTCATCCACACTACCAAGTAGTCTACCATTAGCCCAGTAATCCATCTTCTTGTTACTCCTACCAAAGTGAATGACTTCACACTTAGCTACATTGAATTCCATTTGCCACCTTACTGCCCAGCTCTGCAACTTATCTATATCGCACTGTAACCTGCCACATCCTTCTTCGCTGTCCACAACTCCACCGACTTTCGTGTCATCCGCAAACTTGCTCACCCAGCCTTCAAGCCCCTCCTCCAGGCCATTTATAAACATGACAAACAGCAATGGTCCCAAAACAGATCCTTGTGGAACACCGCTAGTAACTGCGCTCCAAGATGAACCTATAACCATCAACTACTACCCTCTCTCCTTCCAGCCAGCCAATTCCTAATCCAAACCTCTAATGCACCCTCAATGCCATACCTCCGTAGTTTTTGCATTAGCCTGCCATGGGGTACCTTATCGAACGCCTTGCTAAAATCCATATACACCACATCTACTGCTTTACCCTCGTCCACTTCCTTGGTCACCTTCTCAAAGGATTCAATAAGGTTTGTGAGGCACAACCTGCCCTTCACAAAACCATGCTGACTATCCTTGATCACGTTATTCCTATCCAGATGTTCATAAATCCTATCCCTTACAATTCTCTCTAAGACTTTGCCCACAACAGAAGTGAGACTCACTGGCCTATAGTTACTTGGGCTATCCCTACTCCCCTTCTTGAACAAGGGGACCACATTCACTATCCTCCAGTCTTCTGGCACTATTCCCGTAGACAGCGACGACATAAAAATCAAGGCCAATGGCTCCGCTCTCTCCTCCCTAGCTTCCCAGAGGATCCTAGGATAAATGCCATCAGGCCCAGGGGACTTATCTATTTTCATCCTTTCCAGTATTCCCCAGACCTCTTCCCTACATACCTCCAGGCCATCCATTCTAATCACTTGTGACTCAATATTCACATCAGCAACAGTGTCCTGTTCCTGAGTGAATACTGACGAAAAGTATTGATTTAGTGTCTCACCAATCTCCTCCGCCTCCACACACAACTTCCCACTACTATCCTTGACTGGACCGATACCTACCCTAGTCATCCTTTTATTCCTGACATAGCTATAGAAAGCCTTTGGGTTTTCCTTAATCCTACCAACTAAGGACTTTTCATGTCCCCTTCTCGCTGTTCTTAGCTCTCTCTTTAGATCCTTCCTGGCTACCTTATAACTCTCAATCGCCCCAACTGAACATTCACGCCTCATCTTTACATAGGCCGCCCTCTTCCCTTTCACAAGGGATTCCAATTCCTTATTAAACCACGGCTCCCTCACACGACCCTTTCCTCCCTGCCTGACAGGAACATACTTATCTAGGACACTCAATAGTTACTCCTTGAACAAGCTCCACATATCAATTGCGCCCTCGCCTTGAAGCCTCTTTTTCCAATCCACGCATCCTAAGTCATGCCTCACCACATCATAATTTCCCTGCCCCCAGCTATAACTGTTGCCCTGCAGTGCACACTTATCCCTCTCCATCACTAGAGTAAAAGTCACCGAGTTGTGGTCACTGCCCCCGAAGTGCTCACCTACCTCAAAGTCTAACACCTGGCCTGGTTCATTACCTGGAACCAAATCCAGTATAGCCTCACCTCTTGTTGGCCTGTCTACATATTGTGTCAGGAAACCCTCCTGCACACATTGGACAAACACCGACCCATCTAATGTACTCGAGCTATAGCTTTCCCAGTCAATATCTGGGAAGTTAAAGTCCCCTATAACAACCACCCTGCTACTTTTACTCTTCTCCTGAATCATCCTTGCAATACTTTCCTCTACTTCTCTCGGACTATTAGGAGGCCTGTAGAAAACTCCTAACAGGGTGACCTCACCTTTCCTATTTCTAACCTCTGCCCACAATACCTCAGATGGCAAGTCTTCCTCCATCACCCTTTCTACTGTTGTAATACTATCCTTGACAAGCAATGCCACACCTCCCCCTCTTTTACCCCCATCTCTGACCCATTAAAACATTTAAACCCTGGAACCTGCAAGAGCCATTCCTGTCCCTGTTCTACCCACGTCTCTGTAATGGCCACAACATCGAAGTCCCAGGTACCAACCCATGCTGCAAGCTCACCTACCTTATTTCTTATACTTCTGGCATTGAAGTATACACATTTCAAGCCACCTTCCTTCAAGCCACCAGGCACCCTCCTTCAAGATCGATGCCATGTTCCTAACCTCCCTACACTCAAGGTCCTGTACCCTAAAGCTACAGTCCAGGTTCCCATGCCCCTGCAGAGTTAGTTTAAACCCCCCCAAGAGCACTAGCAAACCTCCCCCCACGGATACTGGTGCCCCTCAGGTTCAGGTGTAGACCATCCTGTTTATAGAGGTCCCACCTTCCCCAGAAAGAACCCCAGCTATCCAGATACCGGAATCCCTCCCTCCTGCACCATCCCTGTAGCCACGCATTTAACTCTTCTCTCTCCCTATTCCTCGACTCTCTCTATCACGTGGCACGGGTAACAAACCAGAGACAACGACTCTGTTCGTTCTAGCTCTGAGCTTCCAACCTAGCTCCCTGAAAGCCTGTCTAACATCCTCACCCCTCTTCCTACCTATGTCGTTGGTGCCAATGTGGACCACGATCTGGGGCTGCTCCCCCTCCCCCTTGAGGACCCGGAAAACACGATCAGAGACATCACATACCCTTGCACCTAGGAGGCAACATACCAATCGTGAGTCTCTGTCGCCCCCGCAAAACCGCCAATCTGTGCCCCTCACTACTGAGTCCCCAATAACTATCGCTCTACCTTTCTCCACCCTTCCCTTCTGAGCAACGGGGACAGGCTCCGTGCCAGAGGTCTGAACCTCGTTGCTTACCCCTGGTAAGTCATCCACCCCACAAGTATCCAAAACGGTATACTTGTTCTTGAGGGGAATGACCGCAGGGGGTCCCTGCACTGGCTGCTTCCTCCCGCTCCCCTTCACTGTCACCCATCTCTCTATAACTTTCGGAGTAACTACTTCCCTAAAGCTCTGATCTATGACCACCTCTGCCTCCCGAATGATCCGCAGTTCATCCAACTCCAGCTCCAGTTCCCTAACACGGTCTTGGAGGAGCTGGAGATGGGTGCACTTCTTGCAAGTGTAATCAGGAGGGACGCTAATGGCTTCCCTCACCTCATACATGTTGCAAGAGGAACATTGCACTGCCTTTGCTGCCATCCCTCTAAAAGGTAAACTTTAAAAACTAGACCTAAAGAAACAAACAAGCAAAATGCAGCACTTACCTGCTTGTCACAATGGGTCGTATTATTAGGTTAGGGGAGGAGGGCGGGTGGGAGGCTCTACCCCTGTCGTGCCTTGGGTTCCTCGCCTGCGCGCTTTTATAAGAAAAAACCTTCCCAGGTAAGCTAGCGCGACACCAGCTTCCGGGTCCGCTAGGCGCTTAAAAAAAACTTTAAATTTTAGCAGTTAAAAAAACAATAACTGGACTATACCGTGACTTACAAGAAACACCATCAGACAGCTGTTACCTTCTCCGCTGAGAGAGTGGTAAGAGACACTTCAAGGAGGATTGGAGTTTGCAGATAATTAAGAAGGCAAATAGAATATTGTCCTTCATTGCAAGAGGGGTGGAGTTTAAAAACGGGGACATTATACTGCATAGGCTGCTGGAGAGGCCACACCTGGAGGATTGTGCACAGTTCTGGTCTCTTTAGTTGAGAAAGGATGTACTGGCACTAGAGGGGGTGCGCAGGAGGTTCACTAGATTGATTCTGGAGTTGTGAGGGTTGGCTTGTGAGAAGAGATTGAGTAGACTGGGGATATACCCAATGGAATTTTGAAGAATGATGGGGAACCTTCTAGATACATACAAAATTATGAAAGGAATAGATAAGATCGAAGCAGAGGGGTTGTTCCACTGATGGGTGAAACTTGTACCAGCGGGTATACCCTCAAAATAAAGGGGAGCAGATTTAGGACTGAGTTAAGGTGGAACTGTGAATCTGTGGAATTCCCTACCCCGTGAAGCCACCTTGTTGAATGTTTTTAAAGCAAGAATAGATTTTTGAACATGAAAGGAATTAAGAGTTATGGTGACCTGTCAGTTAAGTGGAGCCGAGTCCATGAAAAGATTAGCCATGATCTGATTGAATGGTAGAATACGTTTTTTTGAGGGGCAGAGTGGCCTATTCCTCCTCCTAACTTGCACATTAATATGTACTTTGCTAATTCAGTGTCAGTTTAATGCTGTAGGGCAACTGGAAATTGGATTGAGATTCTAAAGGCAGAAGTGGTCAATTGATATGTTTTCAAAATCCAATGGGTATGAATGTCTGGGGTGGGAGCTTCTCCCATGAGGTTGGTTCACTACCACAGAATTGTTATAGTTCTGAAAGAGACCATTTGATTCCTCATGCCTGCACTGGCTCATCAAATAAGCATCATTTGCACTGGGTAACCTTGCTGCCTTCTCCCCATAGCCTTCTGTGTTATTTTTATCCAAATAATCAGCCAATACCCTCTCAATTTGCTTCAGCTGAACCTACCTCTAGCACATTACCAGGCAATGTATTCCATTACCTTACTACTCGCTGTGTGAGAGGGTTTTCTCGCATCTCTTGATCACCTTTTAACCTATGCCCTCGTGTTCCTTCTACAAGCAGCACCATCTACCAGCTGTTATGTGCTTCCACCCAATAGAAATTTCTTCCCTTACATTTGTGTTGGGAGGCGGGAAGGAAAAAAACAGTACTTGTTGCTGATAATGACTCTGTCCTAATGCTTTATTTCTTACTGGATGCTATATTTCTTACTGCTTTGGACAAAAACAGTGCTGGGTCTGTTGAGGGGGTGAGAGGTTTTGGATGGACGGCCTGTAATTTGATGGTGGGCTTGATTGGAGGTAAAACCAGAGTTTTGCCCTGCTGAGTGACATTAGTTTTCTTATCTGTATACAAACTGAGTAGTCAAGAATATAAACAATTATCGTGTAGCGTGTGCTGTAACTTTATAGCAGAGCAGTTGAAATGTCTTTAGGAGATAATTATGGGCAAGTTGGGCTATGGAAAGGTTTTAAGTTTACACCGAGAGTTGGAAAGTTTGCACATTGACTAAAGAGATGGTTGATATTTAAACAGAACTATGTTGTCTTTAGTGAATTGAGCTGGAGATTGTACGTTAATTAGATATCTAACCATAACCACCTTTCTGTTCCAAGAGCACGCTCACTTGGCTGAGCGGTTTTGCTTTAACGGTTTTTCTGGGAATTTGCTCTGGCTTATTACTCAGCAATTTCTGGACTTTGACTCATAACCCAAGTCAACGTTTCCTTCTAGCCTGGACAGGAATCCAGGGAAGTGCACAACAGAATTTTGCTATAAATCTATTTGCAGGAGACTGCGCTCCTGCAGCTGTTGCTAGGATTTTTTTGCAATTAGCTGATCGGTTTTCCAGTCCATCCATAAATTCTAAGCCAGTGACACCTTGACAAGACACTGTGACATAGTGGTAATGTCACGAGATTAGTAACCAAAAGGCCCAGGCGAAACCTCTAGGCAAAATGCACCATGACAGCTGATTAACTGCATCCAAATTCAATCGATTTGAAATGTTGGCTTATATCATCAATTAATGTTTATAAACTCCTTTTGGTTCATTAAGGCAAGATATCTGCCATCTTTATGCAGTCTGGCCTTGTGTTTCAAACTTGCAGCAATGTCCACAGCAACTACCCTCTGAAATGGCCCAAACAAGCCATATAGCTGAAGGCCAATTAGTCTCTCTGTGTCAGTCTCTCTTGTGCTCTCATGGTCAGTCTGTCTGTCTCCCTCACCCCCCAACCCCCAAATGTTTCCTTGACACTCCACAGGGGTTTAATCTGTAGTCGCTTTTTTTTCTTCTTGTTTGTAATAGACTTTTTATTAGCGAACCCCGTTTTAGAATTAAAAGCTGAGAAAATCCTTCCTGCAGGATTCTGATTTACCCTCGTGACCCCATTCTAATGGCAGATCCGGATTTAACGGAGTGCTGAGTTGACCCAGCCCCAAAGTAAACTTTACAGCTAAATTAATGCTGTTCTGATTTGATCTCCACACAAATATGTTTTGTCTCATTTTATTTGGCTCTTACAATAAAGAGGGGTAATGGGACTGCTTCGATGATGAAAGTGTGACCATTAAGCTGCCAAAGGAATATTGCAATTGTTTTCAGATAATCGTTCTGCTTTTGTTCCCGAAGGCTGCAGTGTTCCACCTAATGATGTCGTTAGCCGCGAACACAGCCAGTCTTTAATGGTGCACCACTATCCCAGAATGCCTTGCTGTTGATTCCCATTTGGGTGACACATTGTACACTGTGACTTGCCTCAGTCATTTTGAATCCAGGGAGAATAAATTCTTCCACAAGTGAGCTTCAGCTTAGTTACTGACACGGACTGAACATATTGGATTTTCTGGCTCCACTGATCTTTCTAATAACCCACCTTTTTTGCCCACTGCACTAGGGAACAAAAAAGTGGAGAAACCACTCGCAATATCTCTGATTCCCAAACACTCCAGGACGAGCCTTGGGACTTGGGAACCCATGTTTCAGCACTAATATTGTTTTATTTTGGGATGTATGTATGAGTGGTATTTGTGGGCTGTCCCTGAGTGCCCTTGAACTTGCTGGTTTGCTGGGCCAATTTCAGGGAGCAGTTAAAAATCAACCATATCGTTGTGGGTATGGAGTCACATGTAGGCCAGATCAAGTAAGGATGGCAGTTTGCCTCACTGAAGGACATTAGTGAACCAGATGCATTTTAATGACGATCCAGTGGTTCTGTGATTATCATTAGTGGGACCTAGTAGTTTTCCTTTAGATGTTATTGATGTTATTACGCACCTCCTGGAGCAGGTGGGAATTGAATCCAGGCTTCCTGGAGACTAAGCGTTTATGGTAAATACATCTTGTTAAATTTAACTTCCCCCATGATGCAATTTGATGCCATATCACTGGTCCAGCAACACTACCACTACACTAATGTAGCTCTTGATTAGCAAAAAAAATCATAGAATCCCTACAGTGTGGAAGTAGGCCATTTGGCCCATCAAGTCTGCACCAACCTCCAAAGAACATGCAACCCGAACCTAGCCTTGTACCCTATCACTGTTATCCTGCATTTATCATGGCCAATCAACCTCGCTTGCACATCCCTGGATACTAGGGACAATTTTAGCATGGCCAATCCACCCAGCCTGCACATCCCTGGATCGAGAAAATGCCAACCATTTTAAAATCATTCTCCCTCCATGGAAATCCATAGTAAGCTGTGAAGACAATTGCAGAAAATTGAAAAAGATTAAAAGCTTGGATTTTTTAAAAAAAATTGTTTTAATACTGGCCAGACAAAAAGGGAGTTCAGGACAGAGACTCGAACAGCCCAGTAGCAGGATATCATTGTGACCTTTCAACAGTCACCTTGATTTACACTTTTAAATGTTGACATCATGGTTGTGGAGAGTCTATCTGAGGATCACACTTTATGCATGTGTGTGTGAGTCACCGGGTTCTGATTGAGACCTTTTATTACGGTGTTGGGTGTCAGTTGCTAACATTTCCAGTTACTCTCAGCTGTACACTGACTCTGCTCAGTCTTTGCACATTCTAGGTCCTTCAGCCATTGAACTGCTTCGTGAACTCATTAAGCAAGATCAGTTCATGTTGCAGCTGTACAGGACATTGGTTAGGCTACTTTTGGATTATTGCATGCAATTCTGGTCTCCTTCCTATCGGAAGGATGTGGTGAAACTTGAAAGGGTTCAGAAAAGATTTACAAGGATGTTGCCAGGGTTGGAGGATCTGAGCTACAGGGAGAGGCTGAGTAGGCTGGGGCTGTTTTCCCTGGAGCGTCGGAGGCTGAGGGGTGACCTTATAGAGGTTTGCAAAGTTATGAGGGGCATGGATAGGGTAAATAGGCAAAGTCTTCTCTCTGGTGTGGGTGAATCCAGAACTAGAGGGCCAAGGTTGAGGGTGAGAGGGGAAAGATATATATAAAAGATACATAAGGGACAACCTTTTTCACACAGAGGGTGGTGCGTGTGTGGAATGAGCTGCCAGAGGAAGTGGTGGAGGCTGGTACGATTCCAGCATTTAAAAGGCATCCAGATGAATATATGAATAGGAAGGGTTTGGAGGGATGTAGGCCAAGTGCTGGCAAACGGGACTAGATTAGATTAGGCTATCTGGTTGGCCTGGGCGAGTTGGACCAAAGGGTTTATTTCTGTGCTCTACATGTCTATGACTCTATGATTATGACTCAGTGTTATGAAGAGATTGTCACTGTCTTTGGGACTCGATGGTTTTTGTTGGGTCTCCCTGTGGTAATTCTGGGACCCCAGACATCCACCTCCACTAATCAGTCCAGTTCTCTGCAAAACTAACTTCTCCAGTTTGGATGGGAGCAGTGTTAAATTTATCACTTTAAATTTCCTCTTATTCTGTTGCTCGAGCCTGTTACTTTTGCCCTTGGGTGTTGTTCGTGGCCATCTCTTGTGGGTGTGAGAAGCTTCTGATGAACTTTGTTCTCGAACATGTTTAAAAATTCATTCCTGGCTGAGGGCTTTGCTGGCTAGGTCAGTATTTATTGTTCATTCCCAATTGCCCAGGTTGAGGTTAAGAATCCACCACATGGCTGTGGTATAGAGCCACAGCTTCCCTCCCTAAAGGACATTAGTGAACCAGATGGGGTTTCTCTGACAATCAACAACTGATTCATTGTCATCATTTACTGTTAATTACAGATTTTTTAAAAAATCAAATTTCACAAATTTGAACCCGGGTCCCCAGAACACTGTCTAGGTCTCTGAATTAACAGTCCAGTGATAATACCGCTAGGCCCTTTCCTCCCTTTTCCCCTTTTGATGATGCAACATTTGGGGAGCCTGAACATACCTTGTTGGAAGGAGATTGCAGCTTCATTTAACCAGGGGTGTGTAATGCTGCCTGGGTAATGGTTGGAAGACACTCACTGTGAAGCATTCAATTTTCAATCAGCGCCCTCCCTTGTTGGGCAAATGGACTATATCCATATGTACACTGCTCAATGAATCTTCTCTTTGCTTGGAACATCACGGATTTGTGTGTGTGTGTGATTTGTTGTATGTATATTGCACATTAACCAACAGTTGTAGAGGTCATTAGCACTAGCAGAAATAAATCTCAGCAGCCAGAATATCCAGGGGGTTAATTCACTGGGTGGATGTGGGAAGGATGCTTCCTCTTATGGGAGAATCCAGGACTAGGGGCATAGTTTAAAAATAAGAAATCACCCATGTAAAAATGAGAATAGTCAAATTTGTTTGAATGAAATGGAGTTCAGTTGAATGGGGCAGCATGGTGGGTCAGTGGTTAGCAGTGCTGCATCATGGCACCAGGAACCTCTAGGGACTGTGTGCAAACTCCACACAGATGTTCTCCCTGTGTCTGCGTGGGTTTCCACTGGGTGCCCTAGGTTCCTCCCACAATCCAAAGATATGCAGGTTAGGTGAATTGACTGTGCTAAATTGCCCAGTGTTCGGAGATGTGTAGGTTAGGGTTAAATATAGAGTAATGGGGAATGGGTTTGGGTGGGATACTCTTCGAAGGATCAGTGTGACCTTGTAGGACCAAATGACCTGTTTCCACACTGTAGGTGAACCTGCTCACGTTTCAACAAGTGAAGGAGAAGGATTAGCCCCAGGCATCCCCAGACCTATCCATCTTACCTTACAGGTTAATGGCCTAGTTTTAGTGTGAACCTACTGGTGTGACTGACTGCACACATGCGCGCGCACGCAACCAGTTAGAGCTGAAGGATGGAGATATTTATGGGCCTGATGTCAGGATTGAGCTGTAGACTCAGCCAGATGCAGAGTTCTTTTTCCTTGACTTGTAACCTGGCCCTGTCTGAGTGGCATTTAGAACATAGAACATTACAGCACAGCACAGGCCTTTCAGCCCTCTATGTTGAGCCAATCTGTTGAACCAACCTGAAGCCTATCTATCCTACACTGTTCCATTTTCATCCATGTGTTAATCCAATGACCATTTAAATGATCTTCACATCGGTGAGTCTACGTTGTAGGCAGTGTGTTCCATGCCCTTACTACTGAGTAAAGAAACTACCTCTGACGTCTGTCCTATATCTATCACCCCTCAATTTAAAGCTATGCTCTCTCATGCTGAAGATCTAGACCCTCAGGAGGTGCCTCTCGGTTCTGAGATCGGTCAAAAGAATCACTAGGAATATGGTCTATTTCAGCAAGGTTCACTAGTTTATTACGATGTTGGGCAACCTGGAGGTTAATAGCCATCACCATCCAATGAAAAAAGGCTCTTACTGTCCACCCTATCTAACCCTCTGATTATCGTATCTCTCTATTCAGTCACCTCTCAACCTCCTTCTGCTCTCTAACAAAAACAGCCTGGATTAGTTTGACCCTGTGCAGTTGATATTCCCCAGCGGAATATGTCAAGGTAAACTGCACACTGCCCAGGCTGACTAATGGCTTCACAGAACCTGTCAGATCCCCAGAAATGTAGCACATCACAAGTAGCTTGGATGTACGATGCGTTGAAGAAAGTTAAAAATCCCACAGCACCAGGTCATAGTCCAACAGGTGGGCCCACAGCCACCTAACGAAGGTGCAGCGCTCCAAAAGCTAGTGCTTCCAAATAAACCTGTTGGTCTATAACCTGGTAATGTGTGATTATTAACTTTGTACACCCCAGTCCAACACCGGCATCTCCAAATCATGACTATTGAAGAAAGTTGTTCTGCAGCCTTTGTAACTTCAGCAACTGGTGTACGCAACATTCTGCTTGGATTAGAGCAAGAGAGCAGACGTTTCAGGGGTATCAAATGTTGATACTTCACGTGTGTATTTTTCCAGGGAAGAGTTCGAGTTGTTGTTCTGTGCATCTGAGTTTGTACATTTTAAAATCCATGTCTCAAGACTGATTTTTATTTGTCAGCATTAACAGAAATGTATCAATCTTCAAAAAGTCAAAACTGTTATTTTGAAGAAGGATTATCCACCACTTCCCAACAGATCTGACCATGAAGTCCCCACATTCCAACTCCTGTATCTGTTTTCCCAGAGTCTCTATCCTCTCTGGGCTCACGTCTTATACTCAACTGACACCGATCAGCCCTGCTTTTCCTGCTCAGATGCTTTGACTTCATTCTGGCTCCCTCTTCACCAAACCAAGCAAATCCCCTCCCCAGAAGATAGAGTCATGGAGATATGCAGCATGGCAACAGACCCTTCGGTCCAACCCGTCCATGCTGACCAGATATCCCAACCCAATCTAATCCCACCTGCCAGCACCCGGCCCATATCCCTCCAAACCCTTCTTATTCATATCCCCATCCAAATACCTCTTAAATGTTGCAATTGTACCAGCCTCCTCCACTTCCCCGGCAGCTCATTCCATACCCGTACCACCCTCTGTGTGAAAAAGTTGCCCCTTAGGTCTATTTTATATCTTTCCCCTCTCACACTAAACCTATGCCCTCTAGTTCTGGTCTCACTGACATCAGGGAAAAGACTTTATCTATTTACCCTGTCCATGCCCCTCATGATTTCATAAACCTCTATAAGGTCACCCCTCAGCCTCCGACGCTCCAGGGAAAACAGCCCCAGCCTGTTCAGCCTCCAACCCTGGCAACATCCTTGTAAATCTTTTCTGAACCCTTTCAAGTTTCACGACATCTTTCCGATAGGAAGGGGACCAGACTGCACGCAATATTCTAACAGTAGCCTAACCAATGTCCTGTACAGCCACAACATGACCTTCTAACTCCTGTACTCAGTACCCTGACCAATAAAAGAAAGCATACCAAACGCCTCCTTCACTATCCTGTCTATCTGCGACTCCACTTTCAATGATGCTGACACTTTAACCACCCCTCTCTGCAGTCCCTCATTCACATTTGACACTGTTCCTCCCAGTCCCTCATTTGAGGCTGACCCTCTCTCTCCCTCACTCGTGGTTGATGCTCTCCCTCCCAGTCCCTGACCTGAGACTGACACACTCCCTTCCTCTATCCTGCACTCAAGTCCAGCACACTCATTGGAATGTAAGAAACTCTATTTGAATGTGGATGGAATATGATCTCTGCTGGTGAGCTTCCACAATTGTCTGTTTGTTGAGTGTGACCATGTGGAGTATTGATGGGTGGTATCCCTGAGGGATGGGTGTCATTTTGACCTTTAATGCTTCTCTCCTTTGGCATTCAAATTCAGGCAGCCCTCTGTCTTGTGACGTAATGACTGGTACCATGGTGATCACCTCTGTGTAGAGCATCACCCGGTGTGGTTCAGGAGCCACACTCTGGCTCATCACTCCGCCATACTTGGTGAAAGTGAGGACTGCAAATGCTGGAGATTAGAGTAGAGAGTGTGGTGCTGGAAAAGCAGAACTGGTCAGGCAGCGTCCAAGGAGCAGGAGAATTGATCGTTTTGGGCAAGACCCCTTCATCAGAAATGAGGGTTGCGAGCCGAGGGGAATGGGGCTAGGGAGAAGGTAGCTAGGAGGTGGTAGTAATGGTGATAGGCCAGAGGGGAGGGTGGGGTGGATAGGTGGGAAGGAAGATGGGACAGGTCATGAGGACTGTGCTAAGCCGGATGGTTGGATCTGGGATAAAGTGGGGGGAGGTGAAATGAGGAAACTGGTGAAATCCACATTGATGCCATGGGGTTGGAGGGTTCTGAGGCAGAAGATGAGTTGTTCTTCCTCCAGGCGTTGGGTGGTTAGGGAGTGGCAATGTAGGAGGCCCAGGACCTCATGTCCTTGGCGGAGTGGGAGGACGAGTTGAAAGTGTTCAGCCACGGGTCAGTAGGGTTGGTTGGTGAGGGTGTCCCGGAGATGTTCTCTGAAGTGCTCTGCGAGTAGACATTCTGTCTCCCCAATGTAGATGAGACTGCATTGGGAGCAAAGGATACAGTAAATTATGTGTGTGGATGTGCAGGTGAAACTTTGGAGGTGGAAGGCTCCTTTGGGGTCTTGGACAGTGGTGGGGGGTGGGCACAGGTTTTACAATTCCTGCGGTGGCAGAGGAAGGTGCCAGGAGAGAAGGGTGGGTCATTGGCGGGCATGGACCTGATGAGACAGTCGTGAAGGGAATGGTCTTTCCGGAAAGCGGATAAGGGTGGGGAGGGAAATATATCTCTAGTGGTGGGTCTGTTTGTAGGTGGCGGAAATGACGGAGGAGGTTGGTGGATTGGAAGGTGAGGACCGGGTGGGTTCGGTCCTTGTTGCGATTGGAAGGGTGGGGTTTGAGGACGGAGGTGCGGGAAGTGGATGAGATGCGCTGGAGGGCATCCTCAACCATATGGGAAGGGAAATTGCTGTCCTTAAAGAAGGAGGCCATCTGGCGTGTTCTGTGGTGGAACCGGTCCTCCTGGGAGCAGATGCAGTGGAGGCGGAGGTGGAGGAATTGGAAATAAGGGATAGCATTTTTTACAGGAGGTGGGGGGAGGGGGTGGAGGAGATGTAGCCCAGGCAGCTGTGGGAGTTAGTGGGTTTGTAGATGTCAGTGTTGAGTCGGTCACCATTGATGGAGATGGAGACATCTAGGAAGGGGAGGGAGGTGTCTGAGATGGTTCAGGTGGAATGTGTTGAAGTTGATGAACAGTTCAACCTCCTTGTGGGAAGCATGAGGTGGCACTGATGCAGTCATCAATGTAGTGAAGGAAAAGGTGGGGAATGATGCTGGTGTAACTACAGGAGATAGACTGTTCTACTTAGCCGACAAAGAGACCCGCGTCGCTGGGGCCCATGGTTACCCCTTTCACCTGGAGGAAGTGGAAGGGTTCAAAGGAGAAATTGAGGGTGAAGACCAGTTCAGCCAAACTAATAAGAGTGTCAGTGGAAGGGTACTGCCATACTCTGCATACTCGCTGCCGAGAAAGGCAGTGAGCTAAGAAGGTGCAGGATTCACTGGTCTGTGTTCTCTGGGTCTCCTCTTCCCCAACTGAGCTATTAGCTCTGGTTTGCCTTTAGTAATACCCTTCCAAACCGTCAGTCTCCAGACATTGCAGCCATCAGTGACTGTGTCTCCCAGTTGTCAATGCTATTGTCTTCCATTATCTTATCTTGCTTATAGCCCCCTTTGCAGGGGCATGTGGACACTGAGGAGGTTCACCACACAGAATGGGATTGGCTCAGACAGTGATGTCCACATCCAATGAACAAATAGGAAGAAGTCCAGTTGATGAATGTGCCTGACATTCGTCGGCTTTGCAACAAGCATGTGCTGATATAATGAGCATACTCAAGGATCCGTTGATTTGGTGATCTTGTCCAGACAGGAGATATTGACAGTACGTCTGAGCCAGTTGAGGTGGAAACTGGTTCAGCTTGCTTGCATTTTTGACCCAGATCTCTCTAATTGTGGAGCTGTGGACTGAGGGGCATGGGGATTGGTGTATTTGCCCTTTGGCGTTCTCTTGTCTTTTGTTTCTGTTGCTTCTGAGCCCTCCTGCATTCCCAGTCACCTCATGATTTGGAGCAAAGTTCCTGGCTGTTTTTTTTTTCTTTTTGCCTTCCCACCTTCCCCACACCCTGGTCACAAGTATTGTCCTGATTGCACTGTCAGAGTCACACTGTGTGTTGATCATTGTTACTCATCACCATCCCATGATCATTTACTAGGTACACAGCCCACGGAAAATGTTCCATCTATTAAGCTGTATGGTTAGTTTGCAAATGCAAAATAAATGTTTAGCCCTTTTGAATTTGAACAATGAGAGTTTTGCTGTCACCCGTTCCTTTCAGCTGTTGTGTGTTGAGTGACCAGTTTGTGACCATGCAGCTGCGGTAAAACGATCTGTTTACCTTCGAGAAATAGTTTTGAGTTTGGATATTTATGTCAGTTGGTTGAAAGATGTTACTCAGTATCTAGTATTTTTTATTTTAACACCAACAACTTGTATTTACATTGTACTTTTATGAGTAAAATGCCCAGACTGCCTCGTGAGAGGGTTATCAAAGGAAATTTGACACAATACTAAATGAGATGATAAAACATGGCCTTAAAGAGGCTCCTCATCTTTAAAAAGCTCTTATTTCCCCTTATTATAATCATTTTTGAGCTTAAATATAATATTCAATTTTATATCTGCAAACTCCGATTTCCATACATTACTAGTTGTCTATTCTAGTTAAACAACTAATTGTGTTTATATAGCACCTTTTTCTCATAATGAAACACCCCAAAGCATTTTGTAGAAGTCTCATCAAACAAAATTTAGCATCAAGCTAAACAAGGAGGAATGGGGGGGTGGAATGGGAGGGCAGTTGAATTGTCCTGTGCAACTGAGTAAGTTCACCAGATGCCAGACCACGTGCATATTCTGTGGCCTGGCAGAGATGGTTTCCCATATGTTTGTTAGAAGCCCTTTTTTTTTCCAGTTTTTGAAGGGGCTGCACCTTAAATTTTGGTTGCACTTCAACGTATCCTCCTGATCTACAGACAACCGTTGCGGGAAGCGGAGGACAAGTCTAAGAGTCTTCTCGTGGCTGAGCTCCTGGGCCTGGCTGAAGAAGGTCATTAACTAGTTCAGGCAATGGGCCGATTCTTCCTGACCGTCTTCTCTTTGGCGGTTATATCTGCACTCAGGTGTCCCTGGAGTAGGAGCATGTGGTGTTCATTGATATGGTTAAGGCCTTTCTGTGACCGATGGGTGCCGTGGGAGCTGGAGTGCATCATCAGCCTAGAAAATAATATTTTAATTTAGTAATGTTGTGTTCTGTTGTATAAGCTTCCGTTCGACTTTTTGAATTCGTTTTTGATTCTGGTATGGTGTCCCACCAGGGGCTTTTTCATGTTTCCCTATTAGCGTTTTGGACTCCCTGAAAGGACCATGGGAAATTTTGTTTTAATCCCTGTTGTCCCTGTGTCAGAAGTGTTCAATGGCTTTGGTGTGAGGTGAATTTTTATTTTCAGAAATGAGTAGAAGAAATCTTCCTCTGCATTTTACCCCTGGTTGTCCTTGTCCCAGGAGTTTTGGATGGGATCAGAGCTGAGGGGACTTTACATTAACTTTGAAATCCAATGAGTAGAGGGAGATTTACTCTATTTTAACCCCCTGTTGTCCATATCGCAGAAGTATTTGGGCATGGAGTTGAGGGAACATTATTTTTATTTTAAGTCTAAGGAACTCTCTCTTTTGAGTTCCAAAGAGATGAGGAAATGTTACTTTTCTGCTTACAAAGAGTAGCAGAACCTGTTGCTGTCCCTGTCCCAGGAGTGTCTCTTGGGGATGATGTCGAGGGGATCTGATTTTTCCATTTTGATCTTGTTTAAGAGTAGCTGGTCTGTGTCCCGAGACACTGATGGGTGACATTGTACGAGGTGAAAGTAGAATGATGGAGCAGGGAGGTGTGAACAGTCCTCCTTGAGATCAAGTAGGATGCCAACATTGTGAACGGTTCAGTTTTCCCTCTGTTACCAGAGAGACAGAGGGAGTCACTGATTGATGACTGGAGACCAGTGGCTTTAGGCTTTGTGTGATTTGTTCCTGTTGTCTGTATCTTTCTCCTGCGGCTCCAGGTACTTTTAAAAGGTTTAGGGTCTCTGCCTCTAGTACCAAGTCAGGTGGCAAGTTGCAGATGCGTGTCCTTCAGTTTCTCAGCTCTGATCAAGTAATCCAAATATTGACCCTTCCTTTCTGAATTTCTTGCAATATTTTCTCGCAGCATTTGTTATAAATTTCTGTTATTGATTCTGCTGTCAACAGTAGTATGATCGTTTTGAGCTCCCAGCTCAAGGAAGCAAGTGTTTAATAGATTGACGAAAGCAATGTGAACTCTTCCATGTGATGACAGCAGGTGAACACTTAACATGCTCTCGTACATCATCTGTGTCTCTTTTTACCAGAAAGTATCAAGTTGATTTTGTTTGGATTGAAATCTCAAAATAAGAGGAATGCCTAATGAATATTTCACAAGTTAGTTAGAAATAATATTCAGTAAAAATAAATGAATGAATCTCTCTCTCTCTCTCTCTCTCTCTCTCTCTCTCTCTCTCTCTCTCTCTGTGTCTGTGTCTCTCTCTCTCTCTCTGTGTCTGTGTCTCTCTCTCTCTCTCTGTGTCTGTGTCTCTCTCTCTCTCTCTCTCTCTCTCTGTCTCTCTCTCTCTCTCTCTCTCTCTCTCTGTCTCTGGGTTTTATTTCCAGAGGGATAGTATTGAGGGTCATTCTTGAGAGGCATCACCTGACGTCCCTCACACTCTCACTGTCTGCCGTGGCTCAGTACAACATATTTGGCTGCATTACAAACCCCTTTGGTGGTCACTAGTCTTGGAGTGGGACTTCAACCTGGAGCTGAGAGGCAGGGAGACTCCCACTGCACTACAAGACTCTCCATTATTTGGTTGCCCTTAAATGCACCAAAACTATTTGCTTCAGCACTCCCTGGATATTACTGAAGGTGATTTCAGTTTAGCAGCTATGTCTTTTAGAACCTGACTAGCTCTATCAGTAGTGCTGCTGCCGAGCCACTTCTGGTGGTAAACATTGAAATCCCCTCCCAGAATATATTTTGCACCCTTGCTACTCTCTGTGCTTCCTCCAAGGGAGGTCAGTACATGGTAGTCAGCAGCAGGTTTCCTTTCCCATGTTTAACCTGAAGCCATGAGACTTCATGGGGACTGGAGTCAATGTTGAGAACTCCCAGGGCAACTCCCTCCCAACTGTGTGCACCACTGTCCGAAAGACATAAGCTACTAGATTGGATGTGCAGTAGGTGGTGAGAGAGCCACTGAAGGAAAAACATATTGACCTCATCTTTACTAATCTGCTGACTGCAGTTGACAGTCAGTAAGCATGACCCTTGTGGAGATAAAGTCCCCCCTTCACTTAGACAATATGAAGGAGGGTATTTTCAATCACTGTACTAAATGGGACAGACTTTGAACAGATCTAGCAACTCATGGCTAGGTATCTGCAACTTCATGGCCTGGCATGTGCCCCACTCGACCATTGCCATCGAGCCACAGGATCAACTCTGGTTCAATGAAGTGTAAAGGAAGACGTGCCAGAGCAGCACTAGGCATACCCACAAGTAAGGTGTCAACCTGGTGAAGCTACCCAACAGAACTGTTTGCATACCGACCAGCACAAGTAACCAGTGATAGACAGAGTTAGGCAATCCCACAACCAACAGATCAGGTCTATGCTCAGCAATCCTGCCACATCCATTCATGAATGATAGTGGATAATTAATTAATTCACTGGAGGAGGAGTCTCCACAAATATCTGCATTCTCGATGATTAAAGAGTCCAGCACATCTGTGCAAACAATAAGGCTGAAGCATTTGCATCAGCCTTCAGCCAGAGGTGCCAAGTGGATGATTCATCTCTGTGGTCTCCAGGCATTACAGATTCCAATCTTAAGTCAATTTGATTCACTCCATGTGATATCAAGACACTGCAAATGCTAGGGGCCCAGACAACGTTCCAGAATAGTACTGAAGACTTGTGCTCAAGCACTTGTTGCTCCCTTAGCTGAGCTGATCCAGACTGGCGCTTACCTGACCAATGTGGAACATTGCCCAGGTATGTCCTGTACACAAAAAGTAGGACAGTCCAACTCAGCCAAGTTCCGCCCAGGCGGTCTATTCTCCATCATCAATAAATTGTTGCACAGTATTATCAATCGTGCTATCAATTGCACCTGCCCAGTGATGCCCCATTTGGTTTCTGCCAGGGCCACTCTGCTCCTGACATTGTTATAGCCTTAGTTCAAACAAAAGAGCTGAATTCCAGAGGTGAGGTCAGTGTGACAGACCTTGACATCAAAACTGCACTCAACTGAGCGTGACATCAAGGAACTGTAGTAAAACTGGAATCAACAAGAATCGGGGCAAACTCTCTGCTGGTTGAGTCCATAGGAAGATGGTCATGGTTGTTGGAGGTCAGTCACTCTGGTGCAGGATATCTCTGCAGGAGTTTCTGAGGGCAGTGTCCTCGGCCCAACTATCTTCAGCGGCTTTATCAATGACCTTCTGTCCACTTCTGAACTTAAGATGGGGATGTTCACCAATGTTCAGCTTCATTTGTGACTTCTCAGATACTGAAGTATTCTATGTTCAAGTGCATCAAGATCTGCGCAATATCTGGCTTTGTACTGACAAGTAACATTTGTACCACACAGATGCCAAGCAATGACCATCTCCAATAGGAGATGATCTAACCACTGCCCTTTGACATTCATGGTGTTACTATTAATGAATCCTCCATTATCAACATTCTGGGAGTTACGATTGACCAGACACTCAACTGAACTCACCACATAAACATTGGCTACAAGAGTAGGTCTTGTAAAGTAGGAGTATGGCAGTGAGTAAGTCATCACCTGACCCGCCAAGTCATGGGTGTGAAGGAATACTCCCTACTTGCCTGGATAGGTGCATCTCACACGGTGGCTCAGTGGTTAGCACTGCTGCCTCACAGCACCAGGGTCCCAAGTTCGATTCCAACCTCAGGCGACTGTCTGTGTGGAGTTTGCACATTCTCCCTGTGTCTGCGTGGGTTTCCTCCGGGTGCTCCAGTTTCCTCCCACAGTCCAAAGATGTGCAGGTCAGGTGAATTGGCAATGCTAAATTGCCCGTAGGTTAGGTGTGTTAGTCAGAGGGAGATGGGCTTGGGTGGTTTACTCTTTGGAGGGTCGGTGTGGACTTGTTGCCCCAAAGGGCCTGTTTCCACACTAGGGAATCTAAATCTAATCTAAAAACATTCAAGAAGCTCAACACCACCATCCAGTACAAAGCAGCCCGCTTGATTGGTACCACATCCACTCCCTCCACCACTGAGGCTGAGTACACACTGCTGCTACTATTAACACAATGCAGTGCAGAAATTCACCAAAGATCCTCAGACAGCACCTTCCAAACCCACAACCATTTCCATTTAGAAGGATAAAAGCAGCAGACACCACAACTTTTAAGTTCCTCTCCAAGCCACTCACCATCCTGACTTGGCAATATATCACTGCTCCTTAACTGCTGCTGAGTCAAAATCCTAGAATTTTCTCCTTAAGGACATTGTGGATCAACTTACAGCACACACAGGCTGCTCACCACCACCACCTAAAGGTCAACTGAGGATGGGCAATAAATACTTGTCCACCTGAGGGGGAGGTGATGGCCTAGTGATATTTTCGCTCGATTATTAATCCAGAAACCCAGAATAGTATTCTGGGGACTTGGGTTCGAATCCCACCACAGCAGATGGTGGAATTGGAATTCCGTTTTTAAAATAAATCTGGAACTAAAAGTCGTCTGATGGCCATGAAATCATTGTCAATTGTTGGAGAAACCAATCTGGTTCACTTTTTTAGGGAAGGAAATCTACCATGGGTCTGGAGTCACATGCCAGCCAGACCAGGTCAGGATGGCCATGTGGTTGATTGTCCACTGCCCTCTGAAATGGCCTAGCAAGCCACTCAGTTGTATCAATCGCTAGAAAGGAACAACAAAGAAATGACAAGTGGACTGCAGCGATTCAAGAAGGCAGCTCAAGGGCAAACAGGGTTATCAATACTGGCCAGCCAGCAACGCCCAGTGAATCAAGAAAAGCTGGCGATATCCATGTCCCATGAGTGATTTTTTTTTTTAAAAAAGTTCAAGGATAGAATAAACCCCAGCATAGATTGGTTGGTTAGACTGAATATTCCATACACCCAATGCAATATCTTGTGTATTAAGCTTTTGAGAATAGAGGAATCGCTGCTCAGTATCTAAAGGAAGATATTTGAAAAATGGAGATGGTCAGACCAGTGGTCTTTTAAATATCGACGTGCCCTCATCTAAATCTGTTTTAAAATAGTTTTTAAATAATTGAATTACTGCAGCTTCAGTATCATGACTGCTTGAAGTTTTTAGAACCATTGCAATTCCAACTTTATTGACTATAGGATGACACACCATAGATTGAGTCAGTTTTGCCCTTTGTACTGATTTTGCTGAAAGAGCTGTCTCGTTAGTTTCACTCCCCTTCTTTTCACTATCCCCCACTACCCTATAGACTTGAAGAGAAAAACGTTTTAAGTATTTATCAAATTCCATACAAAATTTACTGTTGTATCTGCTTCCCCCATCCGTTCAGCCAATGCATTCCAGATCACAGCGACTTGTAGAATGTAGACTGTCGTGCCAGCTGGGGTCAAGGCTAGTTCAGTTAACATGATTTATCAGGGGTTAAATTCCCTGTGAAGCGAAGCAGACCTTGTAAAGTTGAATTTAAGTCTCTGCGGCTTGTTTTATTTCCATATTTACGATTCTTGTGACCTATCCAGGAGAAAGTGTATTTGGCTTGAAAACCAGTAACAGAAGGACTCCAAAATGGTCGATGATTCCTCCAAACGAGGAATAAAAAAAAAACCTAAATCTACAGCAGAAAGTAAAAGCTGCACCCCTCAAATTCCCATTCCTCCTCTTCTTCAGTAACACTGCTACAAGTTGCATTGCTGGGTTGTTTTGCTGTAATAATGCTGATTTGAGTGTTGTGGATAAATGCAACTCCAGTTATGATGAGCTCATGTCCCAATGGCGTAACTCCTCTGCTATGCGTGCCTTTTATATTCAAGGCTGCTCTCGACCTGTTGGTCTTGTATGAATGATGCTATCTTTTTGTTTTGAAGCAACTACGTCCACTTATTGCTACTTTTTCAGAGCCGGCCAATCTGTGGCCTTTCAAGTGATCCCTCTGAACTGATGGTGGTTGAGTTGATTGGGTGAATGTTGGCTGCTTGGAGTGGTTTTCTGAATCGACTTTGGAGTGCTGATGGATTTCGAGCTGAAGGATGAGACGGCACAAATACGCTCCTCTTCATCCCTACATAGATTGAGAGGCAATTCAAAGTTAACTCGTTTTGATTCATTTCCTTTGTAAAGGCACAGGCTGAATGACCCACATTTTATCCTATCAAATCTGTCTTGCCATTTACTCTGATCACAACTGATCTGTGCCTCTGTAATCTTATCACTGTAATCAACATTTCAATTGATCACATCTCCCACCCCTCTTCTCTGCCCATCCAAATACTTTTTTAGGGGGGGGAAGGGTAGAGGGGGAAGAGGGAGGTAGATTAATGTCACCCTTTCATTGATAAGCTGCTTCCTGATTTCACTCCACTCTTTATTTTGAGATTATCCCTCCACTGGCTTGGCAAAGCCTCAGTGAGCTTTTGGGCAACATCTTGGTTTTATTGAGGTGTAACATCGCTGCGCTGAAAGAAACATCGGCTTCTCTTGTTCCTTTTCCCTCCTCTCACGTGTTTGGCATATGGTCCTTTTTTTCGTGGAGGCTGGTGCCCATTAGATGGCCTGTTCCGGAATGGTTTGCGTGCCATGCATTTATTCTTTTAAAATGCCTCTAAAGATATTTGTATTTAAAAAAAGTTAAGGGCAAATGTAAGCCATTTGGCCCTTTGAACCTGCTAGCTTATTCAATATGATCATGGCTGATCATCCAACTCAGTCCCCTGTTCCTGCTTTCTCCCATACCCTTTGACCCCTTTAGCCCTAACAACTATATCTAACTCCTTAGAAACATTCAATGTATTTTGTTTTCAACTGCATTCTGTGGCACCCAGAGAGCGTCTCACCACTCTGGGTGAAGAAATTAATTTTCATCTCAGTCCTAAGTGACTTATCCCACATCCTTAGACTGTGACCCCCCCCCCCCCCCGCCACAGACATTGGGAACAATATTCCTGCATTTCATGTTTTGAATAGAGTGGTCAAGATAGCCACTAGGCCAGTGTTTTGTTTCTCTTCATGCTCCCTCCAGACAGTGAAGTATCAAGGTCAGTGTTTGGGGGCAAGGGGTCCATGGTCAGCAGTGTTATTGAGCTTCACACTGAGGCTTGGTGCTTCAGTTCACACCAATCCCCAAGGGCCTGAGCACGTACTTCAGGCTGACACCCACTGTGGCAATGTGACACCATCATGAGCGCTGTTTCTCAGATGGGACATTGAACCGAGGTCCCTTCTCTCTTTGGATAGATAAGATCTTTTGGCAAAGTTTCAAGGAAGTGTGGGATGTTCTTGCTGGTATGCAGGCCAGTGTTATCTCTAAATCCAACATTGTGAAAAGTCACAATCTGACTATCCGCTCCTTTCTCTGGCATCTTGCTGTGTACAAATTGTCTCCCTTTGAGGAGCATCTTCTTTTTTTGTAAAATGCTTTGGAACATCCTGGAGTATGGGAATGTAAGGTCTATCATTCTCCAGCACTATTGCATTAGGCAGTTGACTGTATTCGGAGTCCGGATTAGAGTGGTGCTGGAAAAGCACAGTAGGTCAGGCAGCATCCGAGTGACAGGAAAATCGATGTTTCTGGCAAAAACTCTTCATTCCTTGACTCTGATCTCTAGCATCTGCAGTCCTCTCTTTCGCCTAGCTGACTGTATTCTCCCAGTCAAAGGCTGATATCAGTCCTGGGGCTGAGACAATAGCCTCCCCTTTCCCTCCTCTTGTGACTTGTACCCAGTGGAGCAAAGTCTGAGAATAGCAATCTCCTAACCTTGTAAAATAGCTCAAACTGACTCATGGAGTGGGAGAGGAATATAGATGCCGAGCTGTGTAAGGCCAGGAATTGACGTAGGTAGCCATTCCAGGAATCAAAGAGTCTGATTTGAAGAGAAGCAGGGATGAAAGGAGTTGGGAATGGTGGCTGAATTTTGAGGAGTTCCAGTCTGGAAATGGAAGACTGTGGTCACCAGTGATGAAGCTGAGGGTGGGGACCAGAGGAGTTGCACAGATGATTGGTGAATGTGTGATGCTGGAGTGCAGAGCTGGTAAGGGTAGAAAGGTGGTAAATGTTGGTCAGGAGCTTGAAATCACTGCACTGGAGAATGTGGCCTGGCTCTCTGTCCGCTCTCTGAGCCTTTTTCCTGCGGAGCGAAACTGAGTCACTCTTTTGGGATCTTACCCAAGTGCATCGTCTGACGTTTATCTGGATTGAGTTCCATTTGCCAACGATCGCCCCATCTGACCAGTCCATTTATCCTCCTGGCTATCCCAATTATTTACCACCCCACTTGTTTTCAGATCACCTGGGACTTTACAGATCCAGCCCCCTACAGTCAAGTCTAAATCATTACCACAAACAACAAAGGTCCCAACACTACTGCTTGTGGGACCTCACTGGACACTGACTTGTCACAAAAATTCCCTTGACCATCCCCTCTGCTTCCTGCCACCCAGCTAACTGTGGATCTAATTTGCCAAGTTTTTATTGATCCCGTGGGCTTGTAACTTCGCTATTAGTCTCCCATGCAGGACCTTATCAAAAGCCTTGCTGAAATGCAACACCAAATGCATTGCTTTTATCGACAAACCTGGTCACCTCTTTGTAAGATTCAATCATGTCTGACCTCCCTTTGACAAAACCATACTGACTGTTCTTAATTAATGCCTGCTGTGTAGATTAATCCTGTCCCTCAGAATTGCTGCCAATAGTTTTCCCTGACCACCGAGGTTAGACTAACTGGTCTGTAGTTTCCTCCCTCCTTCAATGGCAACGGTGGACATATTTTAGGGAGTCAGGAGGTGAGTTACCTGCTGCAGAATTCCCTGGGTTGTTCTGTTCTTGCAGTGACAATACTTGGGGTGGCTCAGTGGTTAGTACTGCTGCCTCACAGAACCAAGGACCCAGGTTTGATTCCAATCTCTGGCGACTGTGCTGACTCCGCACAGACATTCTCCATGTGTCTGCATGGGTTCCCTCCCACAATCCAAAGATGCGCAGGTTAGGTGAATTGGCCATGCTAAATTGCCATAGTGTTCAGGGATGTGTAGGTTAGGTGCATTAGTCAGGGGTAAATGTCGAGTAATAGGGTAGGGGAATGGGTTTGGGTGGGCTACTCTTCAGAGGGTCGGTGTGGACTTGTTGAGCTGAAGGGCCTGTTTTCACACTGTCGGGATTCTATGATCTATGATAGTTATATGGTTATTTCAGTTCAATGTCTGTTCAATGGTAACTCCCAGGATATTGATTTTGGGACGTTTGACAATGCCATTGGCAATTATTTTTTGCTGCTTTGCATTCAATGGTTAAATTCTGTCTCTTATCTGAGATGGTGATTGCCTGGCATGTGTGTTACTTGCCATGTACCAGTCCAAGACTAAATGTTGTCCAGGTGTTGCTCAGTTTGGACAAATACTGCATCAATATCTGTGGAGTGATGAATGGTGCTGAGTATTGTGCAAGCAGCAGCCAAAATCCCACTTCTGACCTATATAATAGAGGGAAGGTCTTTGATGACGCAACTGAAGATGGTTGAGCCTAGGGCACTACCCCAAGGAACTGTATAAGGTCTTCTGGCGTATGGTAATATCGCTACCTAGTCAGAAGGCCAGCTCAAGTTCCTCCTTCTCCATGTATGTAACATAACATCTCTTAACAGGCAACTGAAACTAGATGAACTCCAGGATGTCCTGGAGCTGAAATGACTGGTCTGCAACAACTACAACCACCTTCCTTTTTGTGTCAGCTGTGACTCCAGCCAGTGCAGAGTTTTCCCCTAATTCCCCTTTAGCTACAGTTTTGCCAGGACTCTTTGTTGCCACATTCTCTCTGTTTTGTAGTTTTGATGTCAGAGCAGTTACACTCTTTCCCCTTTTTGAGTTGAGCCCTTTGTGTAATTTTGGGTAGATGCCAGTGTTGCAGCTGGACTAGAACAGCTTGGCTAGGGATGCAGCTAATTATGGAGTGTGTTTAGGGTGGCACGGTGGCTCAATGATTAGCACTGCTGCCTCTCAGCACCAGGGACCTGGTTCGATTCCAGCCTCTGGCGACTGTCTGTGTGGAGTTTGCACATTCTCCCCGTGTCTATGTGGATTTCCTCCCACAGTCCAAAAATGTGCAGATTAGGTGGCTTGGTCATGCTAAATTACCCCGTAGTGTTCAGGGATGTGTAGGCTAGGTGCATTAGGGGAAATGGGTCTGGGTGGGTTTCTCTTTTGGAGGGTTGGTATGGACTTGTTGGGCTAAATGGCCTGTTCCCACACTAAAGAGATTCTATGATCGTATGTCTTTAGTACTATTGCTGGGATGGTGTCGGAGCCACAGTCTTTGCAGTACCCAGTACCTACAGCTTGCTCTTGGCGTTAGTGTGGAATCAATTGTATTGGCCAATGACTGGAATCTGAGATACAGGGGGCCACCCAAGTGAAGAGATCCACTCAGCATTTCCAGCTGAAGATTTCTGCAAATGCTCCAGCTTTTACTCTTTCACTGAGCTGGCTCTCCCTTCAATGAGGATAACTATAGAGCCTCCTCCTTTAGCGAATTGTTTAATTATCCACCACCATTCACAATTTGATGTGACCGGACTACAGAACTTCGATCTAATCTATTGGTTGTGGGATCGCCTGGCTCTGTCTGTCACTGACTGCTTCTGCTGCTTGATCTGCTTAAAATCTATCCCATTTAGCACAGTATCACCTAACACGATGGAGGCTATCCTCAATGTGGAACTTTGTCTCCTCAAGGACAGTGCAGTGGTCACACCTATCAATACTAGGCAGAAGTGGGTACTGCAGATGCTGAAGATTAGAGTGGTGCTGGAAAAGCACAGCAGGTCAGGTAGCATCTGAAGAGCAGGAAAATTGATGTTTCGGGCAAAAGCCTTTCATCAGGATTTTCCTGCTGTCTGACCTGTTGCGCTTGTCTGGCACCACTGTACTCTTGACTCCTATCAATACTGTCATAGACAGATGGAACTGCCACTGATGGATTGGTTGGCATAAGGTCAAGTGTGGTTTTCCCTCTTATTGTTACGTCCTTCAGGACTTAGCCTTGTAATGGTCACAGAGGTCCCCACCTCGACTACATTCTGGGCAATTGCCACTCTCCATGCTTTCTGCAAGTGCTGCTCAACATGGAGCCTGATTCATCAGCTCAGGAGGGACGCAGTAAGTGGTGTTTAGCAAGTGGTTTCCTCACCCATGTTTGACCTGATGCTGAGAGAATTCATAGGGTCCAAATGCAATATCGAGATCCCTGTGGTCAACTGTAGAATACTGTGCCACCACCTCTGCTGCGTCTACCCTGTACATGGTACAGGATGGTGCTGATGGTATCTGGAATATTGTCATTTTCATTGAATCAGATGCTCATAAGGAGGACTCTACCCAGAGTCATTGAGGCTTCACAGCATGGCAAAAAGGCCCTTCCACCCATTAAGTCTGTAGCAGCTGTTCAGCATCTATCAGCATTTGGCCCACACTCTTATGGTATCAAGAGGGCTCTGTATTCTGTTGTCATTGTCAGCGCTTTAGTCTGTCTGGTTTAATTCCTTTTATTAGACTTGATAGCGGTACGACAAAAAAAAACTGAAAGAAGTACGATGCTGTAAATCTGAAACAAAAACAGCAATTTCTGTTTCTGTTTTGGTAGCGGTTAAATACAAGTGGGTGGCTTGCTGGGAAACTCAGGGCATAAGGGTCTACCACATGGCTGTATATCTGGTCAATATTTAGCTCAGTCTAGATTTATTAACGAGCTTCAAATTTCACTATCTGCTGTGGGGGGATTTGAACCCATGTTCCCACAACGTTAGCCTAGCCCCCATTGCCTGTGGTACGAATAAAGCATCTATCGCTTGGATCAGGGTCCAGGCAAGCTGAGCTTTCTTTGTGCACAGCTTCCCTTAGTGTCTGTCACAGAAAATCTACTCTCAACACAAACAAAACTTTATTGACCGGTCCATACCTCAGCCCTTGTCATACATTGTGTCAAAGTGTGAGATCATCCTTCCCCATTCGGATCAAACAGACTACAGGCTATTGAAACATTTCAGCCATCTCGGGGTATTTGTCCTTTGGAATCCTGTGAGAAAGACGTCAGCCAGGCTGTTCTGAAGGAGCCTAATTAAAGCAGTGTGGTGGGAGGAGCTGAGGTACTTAAAGCTGACAGCTGAGATCTGGGGCTTTCACATCCAACACCAGTGAATCAAATGAGCAGTCATTGAAAGCACAACATCTCCCTTTTCAAGCCGGTAATCACATCCAGGCCAAATCTAACGTCACAGCACAATTGGAGCAAGCTGAAGAATTACCCATCGAAAAGAAAATGCCTCCTTTAACTGACAAAGTCAATCCAAGGTATGGAACGGGCCTCTCCTGTTACAAGATAGATGTGATTTGTTTCTTCAACGAAAACAATTGTCAACTACCTGAACGGCCTTTGTGAAAAGGGTTTTGACAATCTTGTGTTGGTAGAGGAGAACAGATTGTTGGTTTTGTTACAAGCTGCACGTGATGCATGTTAAAGTCTTCATGCTGTTTCCCTCACCGTGCACATTAGATGTTGGAATCTATTTGACAATGAAAGCCGTCTACTTATAACATGCAGCTTAAACTCTTCTCCACCTCTACTTTGTGCTGCTTTATTTTTGTATCCAGTGGGGCTGAGTTAGGACAGTAACTGAGACCCTTGTGTTTAATCTTGTGCTCTTTGTGCTTTAGTGAACGCATTAATTTACAACTGGATAGGGTGGATTGAGTGGACTGGCGGTATAAAAATGCCTGGCACAGGGCAGGCTCCCCTGAATGGGTGGCGTTGCGCCCGCAGTCTGTTGCCTGTGTTTCCCAATTTGGCAGACAGGGTCACGATTTGCACTTGGTGGCGTCATACTGTGGATTCAGAGAGTTAGTTTACATTCCTCTGGCCTGGTTAGAAGCCGTCATTGTGTCCTTGAAGTCTCAAAATAAATGTGGCACGGGTGCAAGGTATCACTGGACTGCCTTATGGTGTGACTTGTTTACTATTACTGCATGTCCCAGTGGGCTATTGACAGCACTCTAGCATCAATATAAGATCGTCTTTCCAATCAAGGCAGACTTTGCCACTAATCTAGTGTGTAAAAGGATTTCCTGATGCATGGCTACACTGGACAGCCCAGACAACTCTCAGCCTGTGACGACTGTACCAGATCCTAACTAGGGTATGTATCAGGCTTTCATGACTCCCTGGTTCAGTGGATGTAAATCAGCTTTAGTCCCTGGGCTCGTCAATATTCTGTGGTCCTCGTGGTCTGCTGGCATTTATTGCGATACTTCTGCAGTTGATTGTTTGTTTGCTTGTTTGTTTGTTTGCTGATGTTTGACCAGTTATGCAAGGTGTAGAAGCAATATACGTGGGCTACAGTAAGGCACCAGACACCAACCGGGAGATGGGCTTCCAGGTGAGAAGGGAAGAATATGGAATGGGGTGGGGAGGAAGTAGGCTGTAAATAGAATTTGAAGCAAAACACCTCAGACGCTGGGAATCCGAAAGAAACGCACAGAATGCTGGAGGAACTCAACAGGTTTGGCAGCATCTGTGGAGGGAGGGGGGGAGAGAGAGAGAGTTAATCTGTTTGATCTGTCATCTTCAGAGCATAGGCCGTTGAAGAATCATATTGGATTTGAAACATTTACCTCTGTTCCTTTCTCCACAGATGTACTGAGCTCCAGTGTTTGTGTTTGTTAATGAATCAATGAGTTTGAAAATGAGAGCAATGGTCATTGCTGGGCAATGGCTAAGGAGAGAGAGAATAATTAATTGGGAATAAAAGACACTGTTGGCGAGCAAGACAATGTTGATCTCCGCTCGAGAGCCCGGTGAACCTGAAAGTCTAGGTACAAATCCCAGTACCATGTCAAAGTGTCACTCTGGACTATTGCTCTCCACTCTCGGCTGGAAGGACTTTAGTAGTACAAGATGTCAACTCTGATAAAGATAGTAGCATCACCAGTTTAGCCCACACAGACTGCTTGTTTTGAGAGTGTTTAAAGGGCGGAGACTGGCAGTGGTCCCAGGTCACAAATTCCCAACTGGTAAGGAATATGTTGAGGCAGAGGAATTGAATGATGATTGAGGGGGTACAGGAAAGGGAAGCAAAAATGGTGGTGTGGGTGGGCTGATGTTCCAATATGTTCTCACCAATGTCCTGAACTTTGGCAGCTGTCATTTGTTTCACAGATACTTGTTGGTAGAGCCATTGTTAAAAGCAACTTTCATCTCATCCTAGGTCCCTCCCAATGTCTCCAATAGATCATGGTGAAATAAAGGTAAAGTTACACTGTACCATAGGGCTGCTTTCTTATTAACCTGAAAGTCAGCATGTCTCAAGTGAGGGGAGAGGTTGAGCAGGAGAGTCCTTCATGGTAATCTCAGCCAGTGTGGGAATTGAACCTATGTTGTTGGCATCATCTCTGAAGGTTGCCACCCAGGTAAATAGTGCTGTGAAGAAGGCATATGGCATGCTGGGCTTTATTGGTAGAGGAATTGAGTTCCGGAGTCCTGAGGTCATGTTGCAGTTGTATAAGACTCTGGTGCGGCCTTATCTGGAGTATTGTGTACAGTTTTGGTCGCCATACTATAGGAAGGATGTGGAGGCACTGGAACGGGTGCAGAGGAGGTTTACCAGGATGTTGCCTGCCATGGTAGGAAGATCGTATGAGGAAAGGCTGAGGCACTTGGGACTTTTCTCATTGGAGAAAAGAAGGTTTGGGGAGATTTGATAGAGGTGTACAAGATGATTAGGGGTTTAGATAGGGTTGACAGTGAGAACCTTTTTCCGCGTATGGAGTCAGCTGTTACTAGGGGACACCGCTTTAAATTAAGGGGATGTTGGTATAGGACAGATGTTAGGGGTAGATTCTTTACTCAGCGGGTTGTGAGTTCATTGAATGCCCTGCCAGTATCAGTGGTGGACTCTCCCTCTTTATGGTCATTCAAGCGGGCATTGGATAAGCATATGGAGGTTATTGGGCTAGTGTAGGTTAGGTAGGCTTCGGTCGGTGCAACATCGAGGGTCGAAGGGCCTGTACTGCGCTGTATTTTTCTATGTTCTATATCACTCTGCATCACAAACCAGCTATCCATCCAACTGAGCTAACAGACCAGCAGTAGATCAGGATGGGAGCTGGTAGTCTCCAGAACCTCACAACAAGAGGCCACCCTCCACTGGTGAAGCCTGTGCCCTCATGGTATAGGTCACAGCCCTGCGTAATGCTCACCCTGCCCTGTCCCTGCCTTAATGGCACCATATGGTAGTGGGACTGGAATGGTGTTTCCAGTGGAACCTGAAGTAAGGCCCTAGAAGATATCTACTTCTGCCAGGGTGGCTGGTGGTGTTGTACAACCAGGTCTTCACACTCATTTGATCTGTGCACTTCAGTTCATTGTTGATTTTATGCAGTCGTTGAAATACTGAGACAACGAACCAGGGATGAAAGCTGGACAAACCTCTGTGTGAAGGCCCAAGTTCGGACCCTTGTCCTTTGCTCTGTTCCAACTAGCCCCCTGGGTCAATAAGCAATAGGAGCAGGAGTAGGCCATCTGGCCACTCGAGCCTGCTCTGCCATTCAATCAGATCACGGCTGATGTTTTTGTGGAATGAGCTCGACCACCAGCCCACTCACCATAACCTGGAATTCTTTTACTGTTCAAAACTCTATCTATCTTTGCCTTAAAAGCATGGAATGAACTAGCCTCAACTGCTTCAGTGGGCAGGGAATTCTTCAGATGCACAAAAGTTTGGGAGAAGACGTTCCTCCTTAAGCCGGGCCTGAATCTGGCAGAGATCCCCCACGGCACTGTTCGAATAACGGCAGTGGGATGCTTTTCACTGCTCCTGTTGTTTCACTGTGGCTTATTGGGATCATAAGGTGCACAAATTGGTCTGCCAATGGGATCTTGTGTCCAAAGTTGCTGCCAAGTTGCTTGCATTGCAAAAGCAACTAGGCCTCAAAAAGCCTGTTGGCAGTAAAGTGCTTCAGGATTGTCCTGAGCTATGAAAATGTGCAAGTAAATCAAAGTTCCAGCTGGGAAGGTATTGGTTTTTATTTGTTCTGGGGGTGTCAGCATTACTGGGTACATCAGCATTTATTGTCCTTGAGAAGATGTTGTAAGGGTCCCCCACAATGCTGTTAGGGAACAGTTTTCCTAGAGTTACAATAGGTGTCTTAAAGGATGCTGTGTACAAATGTGAGTTCATTTGCTTTCTCATCTCTCCAAGAAATCTGTACTGGAGCAGCAGCTTTCCATTATTAACCATTGTTTCGGAAACTTATTCAGCTGTATAATCCCACTGGTTGGGTGGCTTATATGTGGTGCAGATGAGAGTCGAAAATTTTAAACTTCCTTTTTGTAGTTTTAACACTTCCAGGCGTTTGTTCAGGATAATGCGTATAGGTACATGCGGAGGATATGCTGTGTATGGCTGTGGGTGGGTAGTAGGGGGGAGAGGTGCAAGGAAGAGAGTGGTGTGCTAAAGCTTCTGCTTAGACTCCTGAGGAAACACCACAGGAGTGAGGTGGTGAATGTGGATCCATTGAGTCAATGCCAATTCCTGTCTATCCACAATGTCCACAAAACTCAATGGCCCTGGCGCAGGGCTGGAGGGCAGGGAATAAAACTATTCCCTGTGGAGCTCAGGTTTAGGTGGCTTATGCTCGGTGGAACCACAGGATCTGATTTACTATTTACTGCTGTTTGAAGGTCAAGAAGCGTGAATCCAGAATTTTCCATCAGAAGAAGTGGTGGGTGGAACACAGTCTGTGATGGGGCTTAGGCGGACTTGGGACCGTGGCTGAGCTGGTTTTATTTTTTGTTCCATGATTCAAACTGGTCCAAGTGAAGGACTGACAAGGAGCCTGTCTGGGGTAATTGACCCCCTTGTTTTCATTCCTGAGCTGTGGTATGTGGAGAATGTGAGTCTCTATTTCTGGATGTGCTGATTGCCTGCTGTACGTCTGCTGACAAGCTTGGTACTGACACTTGGCTCGTTATTAGGAAATGATTCCTATTTCTGTCACAAACTGTTTATTGTCACTCAGCGCTCAGTCAGAGCACTGCAGCTTTCCTTCTCCCTCAGCCTTGGCTAGGGGTGTATGAGGGGGCCTGCTGTGTTCCGAGGGGAGCGAGAGAGACCGTTGGAAGTTTAATTGCAGTTTTTGAGATCATATCTGGAATACTGTATATATAATTTCAGACTCCTGAGTTGAAAACAAATATATAATTATGTTAGATACAGCTTGGAGAAGGAATGATTCCTGGGATCAAGGGCTTAATCTGATGAGGAAAGACCTGTTTGCATCTGTTGGAGTTTAGCAGAATGAGAAGTGAATTTTTGTTATTCATTCACAGGATGAGGGTGTTGCTGGTTAGAACACAGCAATTATTTCCCATCCCTAATTGTCCAGAGGGCAATTACAGTCAACCACATTGCTGTGGGTATGGAGGCCCAATGTAGATCAGACCAGGCATGGACAGCAATTGCCTTCCACAAAGGACACCAGTGGGTTCTTCCAGACAATCAGCAAAGGATTCATGGTCATCATTAGACTCTTAATCCCAAATTTTTATTGAATTCAAATTCAATCATCTGTTGTGGCAGCATTTGAATCTGGATCCCCAGAACATTAGAAGGTTAGTCCAGGGATTCGGGTAATGATAATACCACTAAGCCATTGCCTCCCCCTAGTATGTACGTTTCTGAGAGGGCTTGACAGGGTTAAAAGTCAAATTTTGTTTTTATTCAGTAATGGGATGTGGGTGGCTCTGTTGTCCACCTCTAATTTCAGTTCAGTTACTTGGTGGTCCATTTCTGAGGGAGAGGCAGTTAAGAGCCAATTGTATTGCTCGGGGTCTGGAGTCACATGTCGGAGTAGACCAGACCAGGTAAGGATGGCAGATTCCCTTTCCTAAAGAACATTGGAGAAGGAGATGGGATTTAATTCCAGAGTGCCACCAGCTTGATCCCACATCCTCAGAAAATTACCTTGGTGACGATATCACTGTGTCATGGTATCTCCCCCCCCCCCCAGATGTCTCCCTTTTACGTTGTAGATCAGGAGAATTCATTTTTTTTTTTTTTTTGGAGGCTCATGAGGCTTAGGAATTCTCCTCTTCCTCAAAGCAGTGGAGGCAGATTCTGATGTTCAAAGGCCAAGTTAGGTAAATTTTTGATAGGTAGAGTCAGACTTATTGGGAGACAGATAAGACGACAGTTAAGATTACAATCATAATCTTAGCCCACAACAAAGCAGATGCAATGGCTAAAATGTTGTTGGTCAGTTTTATTTTTCTACTTACTGTTTTATGTTTCTGTGAACTGTAGAAGATGGGTCTCCGAGCAGAAGGGGGTCTTTGTGAATTCTGTGTTGACTGACTGAGGGTGAGTCAGCTCCCTTGAAGTGTGGGAGCTTTAGCTGTCACTGAAAACTGTATAAACTATGTCAGAATAGTGCAGGAATCTGGATGAAGATAACTCAGTCTACACAGCACAGTATATTTGGAGAAAAGAGGAGAAACTCTTGATGTTTGCTACAGTTCTGGCTCTGTTCCAGTAACTTGAAAGCTTAGTATTTCATGACGGGCTCATTCCCCTTCAGTCTAGATAGATGTCACATTGTACTCTGCTGAGTTTGATTTACTAACTGTTCTTTAAAGTGCTTCCTAGTTTCCTGGGTATACGCTACACCCCATCACCGAGAACTATTGTGATGGGTAACAGTGCATCCAGATCAACACTGAATTGAACTGAGCTGTTTGGTGAATCACAGGAATTAGATTGAGATTTGGTCTAATTCGCTCACTGTCTATATCAAAGAAAGTTCTTGTATCTCAGTTTAAGAAACATCTTTGGCTGCTGGGAGATGTTTAAGATTCCTCCTTTTTTGCCTCTGAAGTAACATCTCATGACTTTACTGCTATATTGCTAGAATATTCCATGACCAAATCGAGCAATGAAAACTGGATTAGCTTGGAGTATATTGATGAAATGATGTCACTGGTGACTCATTGTACATTCCAGAGAATCCTGGAACACTTGGACTCAGTCAAACGACTGGGGTGCTGCACTTTGTAAAGCCAATTTATCTACAATCTCCGCAGAACCTTTGTTTGCTCATGCAATTTAAACTCTCAGCTATTTTTTCCACACCTTTTATGGCACTGTTAGCAATTGCATGATGCACTGGAAGATGTGCGTGTTGAGTGTGCTTATATTCACCAACAGAAACTGAACTGGAACCTTTATGCGAGCTTTGAGTGATGGTAAAATAAGTCAGCTAAAATGTTCCACCAGTTGTGTTGTAGCATTTTGTGTATCTTTTTCCTGTCTTCTGATGTTTTATTAAGATTCCCTATTTCATGTCTGAAAGGCTTTGACATTCACTGGGAGCACTGTCCACGGGCCCCCCACCCTCACTGGGAGCACTGTCCACGGGCCCCCCACCCCCACCCTCACTGGGAGCACTGTCCACGGGCCCCCCACCCTCACTGGGAGCACTGTCCACGGGCCCCCCCACCCTCACTGGGAGCACTGTCCACGGGCCCCCCACCCTCACTGGGAGCACTGTCCACCGGCCCCCCACCCCCACCCTCACTGGGAGCACTGTCCACGGGCCCCCCCACCCTCACTGGGAGCACTGTCCACAGGCCCCCCACCCCCACCCTCACTGGGAGCACTGTCCACGGGCCCCCCACCCTCACTGGGAGCACTGTCCACGGGCCCCCCCACCCTCACTGGGAGCACTGTCCACGGGCCCCCCCACCCTCACTGGGAGCACTGTCCACGGGCCCCCCACCCTCACTGGGAGCACTGTCCACGGGCCCCCCCACCCTCGCTGGGAGCACTGTCCACGGGCCCCCCCACCCTCGCTGGGAGCACTGTCCACGGACCCCCCCACCCTCACTGGGAGCACTGTCCACGGGCCCCCCCCACCCTCACTGGGAGCACTGTCCACGGGCCCCCCCACCCTCACTGGGAGCACTGTCCACGGGCCCCCCCACCCTCACTGGGAGCACTGTCCACGGGCCCCCCACTCCCACCCTCACTGGGAGCACTGTCCACGGGCCCTCCCACTCTCACTGGGGACGCTGTCCACGGGCCCCTCACCCTCGCTGGGACCGCTGACCCTCACTTGGGGGTACTGTCTATGGCTGAAATTTATTGATCTCTCTGAGTTGAGTGGCAGTTTTCCCGTTTTTTGTTTCTTTTGCATTGGGTCTTGTCTTGGGTAAGGCTGAGAAAAACAGGAGAGAGACGTTAACTCTTGTTGTGATGGATTCATTTTTCTCCCCCTCTGATTTACCAAGTAGCTGCTCATTGTGTATTCCCGAGTCTGACTTCATTGTCTTTTGAAGCTGGCGAGCTTCAGGTAAGCTTTTCCTGACCCAAAATGTGATATTATCATGCAAGCGTGAAGTGAAGCAAGAGATATAGATTTAAGTTTCTAGGTGCATGTTGAATAGCACTGATGGTTTTGGATATAAGTAATAATTTCAGTTTAGATCTTCCATTTACTTCATATTGGTTTTATGAAGCTTGCCACTGCACAGTTGTATAGAGGGTCTTTACTTGCTGACTGAGGTTTGGCCACATTGACCTCTGAAGCCTGGAGGTCCGATGGGATCAAACAGAGGGAATATAGATTTGTGGTCACGCGACCACTATAATCATTTGAGTTTTATGTTTCTTCCTTATTAAAAATATAGTTTAGCCCATGAGAGGTCTCTTATATTAAAATCAGCTGAAGGTTGAAAGATGAGAATCCTTTTTTTTTATCTCCGTTGTAACACGACAGATCTGGTTAAACTGCCTCTCTGACTCTGCGTTCAGTTCTGGACAGCACTCCTTAGCAATGGTATTTTAGCCTTCTAGGGACTGGAGTAATGATCAGTATGATGCTGGGGTGAAAGGGTTCAAGTAAGAGTCTCTACTGTGTAGATTTAATGTGTGCTTGAGCATTATAGATTAATGAGTGATTAAATTGAGTGTTTAAGATGATTTAAAAGTTTTTGATAGTGTGACTAGACTTACACATTCTACTGATACAACAAGCCCAGAACAGAATCCCTACAGTGTGGAAGCAGTCTACTGAATTCATACAAATTCTCTGAAGAGCATCGCACCCAGTCCTCCGTGCCTGTAATCCTGCATTTTCCATAGCTAACCTACCTAGCCTACACATCCCTGGACACAATGGGCACTTTATCATGGTCAGTCCACCTAACCTGCACATCTTTGGGAGGAAACTGGAACACCACAGAAACGTAGGAAGAACATGCAAATTCCATACAGCCCCAGAGGCTGGAATCGAACCCAGATCCCTGGTGCTGTAAGGCAGCAGTGCTTGCTAGTGTGCCACCTGAACATGGGGACATAAGCTTATAGCTAAGCATTTCTTCAGACCGAATCACAGCAGTCTGGAGTATCCTCTAGTAATGTCTACCTTTACATGTGGTAGATATATAATATAAATACTATGAGGAGCGTGGATAATAGAGTTCAGATGCAGATCAGTCATATCTAATTCAAATATCCCAGAAGGGCTGAATTGCTTCCTCCACGTCACCCAGATTCTGGAAATCTGAATTGGGTTTTCCTCTGATTCCGCACTGGGAAGCTCTTTGGTTGTGACCAGTCTGGGTGGCCAACTCGTAGGCTGTTTGAGTGACAATCTTTGCCCACAGCTGTTTACCCAAAGACATGTTGACCTGCAGACATATTGGAGCCAATGAGATTTGCAGTTTGGTTTTAAAGTCAGTTCCGGAGTGATACTTGATCCGGACGTGGCATCTGTTGAGAGCTCATCGCAGAGAGAGAGAGAGAGAGAATAAAATGAAAGGGCATCTGTTACGTATTTCAGTCCTCAGATGGTGGCCCCTCTGCTCTTCAACCAGAGTCAAAGATCACTTTTCACAGCAAAGTATAATTTTTATTGAGTTCCCCATCTGCATGAGGATATAAAAGCATGGCCTGCGTAGTTTCCAGAATAGTAGAATCTTCCAGCACAGAGTTCCAGTCGGCCCATTTGTGGCCATGCTAACTCTCTGGAAAGAATTGAGTCATCAATCCCTTGTCTTCCTTGCTTTGCCATTCCCTTAGTTGGCCTTTTCCTAAATCATCCTTGTGTAACAACTTTCAGGCATTTGGTGAATTTGCTTCCCCATGGGTTGTGGTGCCATTGCTAATTCTGGATGAGCAACTCCAATTGCAGAGAGCCCTGTGTGTACTGACCCTCTTCTTTTTGTGAATTTGATGGCGAGCTTCATGTGATACTTCAGTGGGTTGCGCGCTCACCCCCATGACAAGCTTGTTGTTTCAAGTACATCTGTGTGACTGAAACATTTATTCTAAGCTGATGTTTAAGTGCATTATTGAACAAGTGAGATGGGATGAGATCTCCAACTGGTTTTTGTCTACTTTTTAAAATATTTCTAAATGATTGAAGTAGAGATAGTAGAGGAAACTTTCCACCATGTCCTGACTAAATTAGCAAAATGGTTCTTGAGCTCATTTCTGTGTGGGATCCTGCTGTGTACCAATTTGTTCCATTCATTGTAACAGTGACCACTCTTAAGCATTCCAGTGAACTGAATGGCAATGAGCATGTGTTGGTAGGTGGGTTGGGACTGACTTTGCCTTTCTTTCTGTTCCAGGGACGACGAGAATCTTGAGGTGCACAAGGCAGGTTCAGACATCGCCATGAGTTCAGGTAGGCACACAGCTAACGAGCTGCTCATTAATCAGAATTCCTGACCCAGCCCCCTCCCTGCCAAGGGGGCTGGTCATTTTTGTGCAATGAAAAATGGAATGTGTTAAAAGCACACTTTCAGGCTTACACGGCTTTTGTGGAGTTTGGTCTGAAGTAGTAACTTTCTATCAACAAAACCAGCTTTTGGCAGTTTGTTAAGTAAACTTTGGCTGGCCGTTATGCCATGTATTGACAGATGTATTGGAAGTCATCTCTGAGTGCAAAAGGCTATTGAGCAATGGAAGGCGTCACTGCCAGGAGATCGTATTTTCCTGCACTATCCATTCTGACACACTTTGCAGCAGCAGTCTTTTGGAATAGTACTGAGGCTCCTTAACATTTGTAACGTGGAAACTATGTGAGCAATCCAAGTATTAATCCAGTGAAGTGGTTCTTGGTACACACTAGGGAGCAAATCTGTGCCCTTGCTCAAGTGTGCATCACTAAGACACACAGTGTATGGCTTGTTAAGCCTTTAGAAGCATGAGAGTACATTACCCCCAACACCCAATCCTTCATTTATCAGTGATTGTCCCCTGCATTTCGATCCTGGGATGTCCTTAACAAAATGCTGATATTGCTGATCGTGGATGTAGAGTAAATGAGCAACGAGCACGAACAGAGTGACACTGGTTTGGGACATAGTGTGCTGCATTAACATGTTGCAATATCCCTCAGCTTTGACCAAGGCATTGATTGAGTTGCTTGTACATAACATGCACAACCTGTTTGATTTCTCTTCTCTTCCTCCCTCCTTCTCTGGTGATTTAGGGCCTGATTTGTCGAAGTCCTGTTGTTCCCTACTACATACCTGTTTAGAACATAGAACATAGAACATAGAACATAGAACATAGAACATAGAACATAGAACATAGAACAATACAGCACAGAACAGGCCCTTCGGCCCACGATGTTGTGCCGCACTTCTATCCTAGATTAAGCACCCATCCATGTACCTATCCAAATGCCACTTAAAGGTCGCCAATGAATCTGACTCTACCACTCCCTCGGGCAGCGCATTCCATGCCCCCACCACTCTCTGGGTAAAGAACCCACCCCTGACATCTCCCCTATACCTTCCACCCTTCACCTTAAATTTATGTCCCCTTGTAACACTCTGTTGTACCTGGGGAAAAAGTTTCTGACTGTCTACTCTATCTATTCCTCTGATCATCTTATAAACCTCTATCAAGTCACCCCTCATCCTTCGCCGTTCCAACGAGAAAAGGCCGAGAACTCTCAACCTATCCTCGTACGACCTACTCTCCATTCCAGGCAACATCCTGGTAAATCTTCTCTGCACCCTCTCCAAAGCTTCCACATCTTTCCTAAAGTGAGGCGACCAGAACTGCACACAGTACTCCAAATGTGGCCTAACCAAAGTCCTGTACAGCTGCAACATCACCTCACGACTCTTGAATTCAATCCCTCTGCTAATGAACGATAATACTCCATAGGCCTTCTTACAAACTCTATCCACCTGAGTGGCAACCTTCAAAGATCTATGTACATAGACCCCAAGATCCCTCTGTTCCTCCACCTGACCAAGAACCCTACCATTAACCCTGTATTCCGCATTCTTATTTGTTCTTCCAAAATGGACAACCTCACACTTGGCAGGGTTGAACTCCATCTGCCACTCCTCAGCCCAGCTCTGCATCATATCTAAGTCCCTCTGCAGCCGACAACAGCCCTCCTCACTGTCCACAACTCCACCTATCTTTGTATCATCTGCAAATTTACTGACCCACCCTTCGACTCCCTCCTCTAAGTCATTAATAAAAATTACAAACAGCAGAGGACCCAGAACTGATCCCTGCGGAACTCCACTTGTAACTGGACTCCATGCTGAATATTTACCATCTACCACCACTCTCTGACTTCGACCGGTTAGCCAGTTTTCTATCCAATTGGCCAAATTTCCCTCTATCCCATGCCTCCTGACTTTCCGCATAAGCCTACCATGGGGAACCTTATCAAATGCCTTACTAAAATCCATGTACACTACATCCACTGCTCTACCCTCATCCACATGCTTGGTCACCTCCTTGAAGAATTCAATAAGACTTGTAAGGCAAGACCTACCCTTCACAAATCCGTTTCTTTTCTGGCTGGTAGATAATGCCTGTTGGCATGTATCAGCTGCATTGAGCCTTGTTCAGTACAGGACGGCCAGAGGGCAGAACATCAACAAACATCTTTCTCTTCCATTTTAAAATTTGTCCCCTATCCACCAACACCCTCCTCCACCCCTAATCAACCATTCAGCTCTCGGGCCTCCAATGGAGTGCTACCTTTTATACAACATTCTCACTCCATTACTTCTCTGCTAACACTTAAGGTGGTGATTCCTTAAAAATGCAACTGGCATGTTTTGTTCTGATTTTGGTAAGAGGAGGTTTCTTCTTCATGGAGCCAGGAACCCTTCCTTAACACCCCCCCCCTCCCCCCCCACCCCGCCCCCAGGTCAAGCAAAGGACACAATTTAGTTTACCTCCTTCATCTCTATTCCGGAACAGCAGTTTCTTAATGAATTATATAGTCATTTTACAAGGAGGAGCATCCAGATAAGGCAACATACATATTGATTGGGTGACCGTTACAACTAACAGCATCAACAGTAAAGATTAAGCCATATGCTGTTACACCATGTTCTTAACTTTAACTGGCTTCATAAAATGTACACTTTTCACCTTGTTAAACTGACGTTACATACTGAATGCTTCCAATATTGTTAAATGGCTCTACATAATGACTGATTTTTCACCTTGTTAACCCATTACCCTTGCCTCCAGCACCCCATCGTTAACTGCAAGTTTTTATCTGATTTTAGTCATGCTCAGCTGAACCTCTTGTTTCACAAAACTCGAAACTTAACTCTTTCCCTACCTGCTTTTACCCTATATACTTTCTCTCCTTAACTCAGGAACCTCTTATCCTTGGCAAGATGGAGTTGACTTGTCAAGATGGCTATACAAGTTGGGCCTTTAATCATTAGAGTCTAGGAGAATGAGGGGTGATTTTTATTGGAACATACAATATTCAGAGGGGCTTTGATGGGATGGATGTTGAGATGTTTCTGTTAGTATGGAAATCTCATAAGAGGGAACAAAGTTACAGAATAAGGGGAACGCTCTTAAAACTGGGATGTGATGAAAATTCTCCCAGAAGGTTGTGAATGACTGGAATTTCTTTACTGCAGAAAGTTGTGGGGGGGTGGTGAGGGGATGACATCACTGGAAGTTTTTGAAGAGGTTGATGGAGTTTTGAAATATCAAGGTGTTGACAGCTATGAGGAGCTGGCATGGAAGAATAGTTGAGGCCTGAAACAAATCAACCGTGAATGGCAGGGACAGACCTGAAGGGTCAAATGGCCTCCTCCAGCTTCTTCTATTACATTGTGTTATTCGGATGGCCTTTCAAAGTAAGGTGTGGATTTAACCCCTGTCATTAATCCTGGTGGAGATGGGAATAAGATCCAGGTAGGCTTTTATTAAGGGGATCTCATATGTAGCTTCAGTGCTTGGCTACGAAGTGGAAAGGAATGGCGGGCCCTGAACAATAGGGGTAAGGAAAGCTGGTCAACTCCTGTAACAGAACGTGGGGTATCAGAAATGCATTAAGTGACTGAAAATGATAACTTGTCAGTGATGGTTTTTATTTTGTTCATTAGTGGGATGTGGGTGTCACTGGCTGGCAAACATTTATTGCCCATTCAAGGTCGCTCTGGAGAAGGTGGGGGTTAGCTGTCTTCTTGAACGACTGTAGTCCACCTCCTGTGAGTTGGAGAAAGTGAGGACTGCAGATGCTGGAGAGTCAGAGACCAAAAGATGTGGCGCATGGAAAAGCACAACCAGTCAGGCAGCACCCGAGGAGCAGTAGAGTCGATGTTTTGAGCACAATTTCTTCCTGGGAGGGAATTCCCAGGAATTTGACCCAGTGACTGAAGGAATGGTGATTATATTTCCAAGGGCAGGATGGTGAGTGGCTTGGAGGGGAACCTGCAAGTGATGGCAATTCCATGTATCTGTTGCCTTTGTCCTTCTAGATGGAAGTGGTTGTGGGTTCGGAAGGTGCTGCCTGAGGATATTTGGTAAATTTCTACAGTGCATCTTATAGATGGTACCCACCGCTGCTACTGAGAGTCAGTGGTGCAGGGAGTGGATGCTAGTGGATGTCTCTGCGCTTCAAGACAAGGTAATTTGAGTGCCAAATGGAGTTTAATTTAGATAAATGCAAGGTGCTACATTTTGGGAAAGCAAATCTTAGCAGGACTTATACAATTAATAGTAAGATCCTAGGGAGTGTTGCTGAACCAAGAGACCTTGGAGTGAAGGTTCATAGAGGGTGGTGCGTGCATGGAATGAGCTGCCAGAGGAAGTGGTGGAAGCTAGTACAATTGCAGCATTTAAAAGACATTTGGAGGGGTGTATGAATAAGAAGGGTTAAGAGGGATATGAACCAGGTGCTGGCAGGTGGGACTAGATTGGGTTGGAATGTCTGGTTGGCATGTTAGACTGAAAGATCTGTTTCCGTGCTGTACATATCTATGATTCTCTGACTCTATTTGCTTCAGGCTAATGTGATCTTGTTCTGCACTCTCTATACATTTGCTGTGTTCAGTCTGTCTCACAGTTGATGACATGTGATATACCCCAAACTATCTGTCTGCCACCCCCTTCCTCTCCCCCTGCCTTGGAATGGAAGGTTTGTGTGAGAGCAGGGACAGCCCTTTTGAATTGGCTCCAAGTTGGACAGGCCAACAAGCACTGTCCCTCTCTCCAGCACTGTGTTTTTATTGTTTGATTGTAAATCTGAGGATCTGCTGCCAGACTTTCATCTCCAACACAATAATGCTACCGGACTGATTCTGTGATCAGTACTCATACTACCCACTGGGACTGCATGCTGGGAGTGCAGCTCAAACAATAGGAAGCCTGAAGCCTTTGTTTTTGTCTTTGCAACAAACACCACACCTTGCTTCTTGGCCAACCTAGTGTCCTCCACAAAGTTGAGGCCAATTGTTATTCTACTTGCTTTAATCAATCCTATGTTATCTCACTTGTCGCAGAGTCTTGTGGTCACGACTGTGTTGGGTTCCTGTGCTCCAGTGTTCTCAGTTCAACACCATTCCTGACGTTAACCCACTGCATCCCAGTAATCTCCCTTTAGCCAAACAGTGACATTCCTCAACTCCAGGGTGTCATACACATTCTGAATTCTGTCTTTCACTCCTGGCTCATTCACTGCTTATGCTTTGTTCCCTTTCTAATTTAATAGGATTGTATCTGGCTATTGCACTGAAAAGTCTCAATTCTAGTCTCCGTCCTGTGAGTGGAGCAGGGTGGCTCATTGTGCCCAGAGGGTATCTCCACCTTCTAGTCACACTGCATTCCGTGTTCATGCTCCCAAATTGAGGTGCTCCCATTAAAAAAAAACACACTTGTAGCAGAGGTACGATTTTGCAAAGACGTTTTTTAAAAATTCCCACAGGGAAGCAAATAGCCACTTATCAGGGCATGGAGGAACAAAGGGTTAGGGATAGTTTTCTTGGTCGTTATAACGAGGGACATTAATTACCCAATTATAAACAGACAGTGGTGGCATAAAGTGCAGAGAGGGAGAAACATTGCTGGGTTGTGTTCAGAAATATTCCCCACAGCATTCAATCCAGCAAGACGGATAGGCTATCAAACCGAGTTGTTGGGAGTCAGGTGAGCCAATTGGCTCTAGTGTCAGCGGGGAAACATTTTGAGAGTGATTGTGGTATAAGGTTCAGGGTAACAATTCTGAGTAAGAATCACTTAACAGTTGAAGAGCCAACTTCAATGAAGGAAGCTGACCGGATGGACAAGAGTGAGAGGCGATCAGAAAAATCTAACCGAACTGAGGGTTACCTTCAAAACACAGCCGATTTAGGCACATTCACAGTGTATTCCTGCAAAAGCAAAATGTGAGGGCCGACAAATTGAGAGGTCCCTGGATGAATGAGGAGCGAAGTTACGATGAGGAAACAAATATTGTCTATGGCAAGTACCGGGGAGAAAGTACAATTGAAGAATACAGAGGTTGCAGAGGGGAAGTGAGAGACCAAATGAGAAAAGCAGAGGAATTGTAAGAATTAACTGGTGGCCCGCATAAAGGAGAGGCCCAAAGTCTTGTGGAAAAATATAAACAGTAAAAGGGTGGTAAAGGAAGAATAGGGCCAATTAGGGACAAAAAGGTTATTTAATCATGGAAGCAGGGCTGTGCTGAGTTATTACGTGAATGCTTGCCATTTTCTTTACTAAAGAGGTAAATGTTCCTACTAATACATAGAAACGCTTGTCACTAGAAGAGTTCAAAGTTGAGAAGGAGGAAGTGTTGGGTCGACTTTCGGATGACAAGGAACTGAGATGGAATGAGATGCATCCAAGGATTTTGAAGGAAATGTGAATGGAAGTTGCCAGGGCCCTGGGCTGTAAATTTCCCTTCACTCGAGGCAGGTGCTGAAAAGCTGGAGATTTGGAGACATTATGCCGTTGGCTTTTTAAAAAAAAAAAATCCGATTGGTTACAGACCAGTCAGTAGTTTTTTTTAAAAAACTGAAATATGAACATTTCTTGTACTTACGATCAGCGGCTTTCCATTGTTCTGCATTGTGTTCCAACTTGTCTTGCAAACGGACTCTCGAACATAACTCAAGGACTTCCTGTGTTAAGCATGTTGGATTTTTACTTTAAGAGCTCAATCACGTGGCATCGTGATGACATCATCAGCCCTTTTGGAGGGAAATAGCTCAGTCTTCCATTGCTGCCTGGTAGATTAACATATCATGTAATAAAACTCCAGCTGTTGTTCAAACACTTCCACTGATGAAGGAGCGGCGCTCCGAAAGCTAGTGCTTCCAGTTAAACCTGTTGGACTATAACCTGGTGTTGTGTGATTTTTAACTTCAAACACTTCGGCTTCCTATCCTCCTTGAAATGTAACTACTGACTTGCTGGAGATTTTTGTAGAGGTAATGAAGAAGATTGATGAGGGGAAGGCAGTTGGTGCATTGTATGTAGACATAAGGCATTTAATACTTTGCCTGACAGCGGACTGGGAGAGAATAGACAAGGGGCATGGTTTAATAATTAAACAGTCTCAAATTAAGGCAGAAACGAGGAGAAATGTTTACTATTGGATGCTCATGGACTGTGGAATTCTCTTCCCTGGAGAGCGTGAACGCTGGGTCATTTTAGGCAGCGTTGCATACGTTCTTGAGTGACACAGAAGTCAAAGGGTACATGCTTGGACAAGAAAGTGGTGTAAGGTCGCAGTCAGATCAGCCAATACCTTATCAAATGGTGCGAGGGGCTGAATGGCATCCACTTCCTTCTCCTATGTAACACATGCTGTTATCAACAGAATGTTGAATGTGGGGACCTTGTTGGATGAAAATGAATACTCAACTCCAAATGAAAGGACCTTTTCATTTCTGGGCATTTCTAATGCATTTATGACTATCTGACAAAGAAATAGGAGGTGGGACTTTAATCAGGCCACTTGGCCTCTCGAACCTGCTCTGCTATTCAGTACAATCATGGCTGATCAGCATGTGGTCTTGATGCTGCTGTCTGTCCCCTGTTGCCTGACAAGTCAACACGCCCTTCATATTGCCATTGCCAATGTTTCTGTATCCGGCCTGTTTCAGTGCTTCAGTGAGGCTCAGTGGTAGCTGGAGGAACACCAGGTCTTCCACCCAAGGTACCTTACAGCTTTCAGATTCCCCATCGAGTTCAACAATCTCAGGATGTGAACACCATTTCTATTTCAGTTACCCTTTCCCACTCCCAAACCCAAGTCTTGTGTTGTGTGGGTTGCTCCCTGCAGTGGCAGCCCAGTTTCAACTATTCAGGCTTCTCCCGTATACCCTACCTGGTATTTATCTCTGTTTATCAGCAGCTATCTCTCTGCCTATTTCCATTTTTTTATTTCTTGCTTGCTCACTCGCTCTTGCGCTCTTTGTGTTTGTCTGTCGGTGCAGCTCTGTCTTTATTTCATTCTTACAGTTGGCCGCCCATGTGACTTCAATGATGGAGTGCCTCAGGCCTCTGTGATTCATAACTCCTGGATGAGTCACTTCACAATGGTGCCTGGCTCCTCCCCACTCTGCCAATGGGCATGGAAGGCCCACGACAGTCAGTCAGCAGAGCTCAGCTCTTGCTGGCTTGCAGACTGACCACTCCCTAACGTGGAGAAAGTGAGGACTGCAGATGCTGGAGATCAGAGCTGAAAAATGTGTTGCTGGAAAAGCGCAGCAGGTCAGGCAGCAACCGAGGAGCAGGAGAATCAACGTTTCGGGCATAAGCCCTTCTTCAGGAAAGGCTGAAGAAGGGCTTATGCCCGAAACGTCGATTCCCCTGTTCCTTGGATGCTGCTTGACCTGCTGCTCTTTTCCAGCAACATATTTTCAGCTCACTCCCTAACGTGGCCTGAGAGAGGTGATCTACTCTCACATATTGCAGAAGGGCACTAAAAGGGCCAAGGAGGATTTTTTTGCCGCTGTTGTAAATATTTTTGAGATATAGGCTTGGCTCCTCTTCCATTTAAGCAGTGGACCTGTGGCGTGTATTTGTATAGAAGCTACAATAGGCAAGTGTTGGTTGATAGACCATTGATAGAGCTGGAATGGGTGGGGGAGGGGCTGTTACTGTCATCTGTTCCGTTCATGTTGATATTCATTTATTTTCTAACTGTGGGATGGCTTTTTGTTTCCTGTAGCAGTATGGTTTGAATGTTGATTCTTTCACCCTTGGGGGTTCCTGTCACATCACAATTATTCTGGCTGTTTTCAATAACCCTTGAAAGAGTGCTGCTTTGACCAAAAGAGGCTATTTTGAGTCACTGTAGCTATGATTATCCAGTTAACTCTGCTCCTTGCCCTTTTTCAATGGCTCTGCCATTATTCCCCCTTCAGTCATAGAGTCCTACTGCACAATACTTCGGCCCAGACTGGTCCGTGCCAAAATGTCCATCCACGCTAACCCCATTTCCCTGCACTTGGCCTGTATCCTTCTAAACCTTGGTAAAAACAATGACTGCAGATGCTGAAAATCAAATACTGGATTAGTGGTGCTGGAAGAGCACAGCAGTTCAGGCAGCATCCAACGAGCAGCGAAATCAACGTTTCGGGCAAAAGCCCTTCATCAGGAATAAAGGCAGTGAGCCTGCAGCATGGAGAGATAAGCTAGAGGAGGGTGGAGGTGGGGAGAGAGTAGCATAGAGTACAATGGGTGAGTGGGGGAGGAGATGAAGGTGATAGGTCAAAGAGAAGAGGGTGGAGTGGATAGGTGGAAAAGAAGATAGGCAGGTCGGACAAGTCAAGGAGACAGTAAGTGAGCTGGAAGTTTGAAACTAGGATGAGGTGGGGGAAGGGGAAATGAGGAAGCTGTTGAAGTCCTTCTAAACCTTTCCTATTCATGTATTTGTCCAAGCCTTTTAAGTATTGTTAATGGCAGCTCATTCCATTATGTGTACCACCCCTGGGTTTAAAAAAATGTTGCCCCTCTTCTTTCCCCTTTAACCTTAAACTGATTCCTCCTAGTCCTTAATTCCCCAACCCTGGGAAAAAGACTGAGTGCACTCACCCTATCCATGCCTCTCATGATCTTTTATACACTTCTATAAGATCCCCCCTCAGCCTCCTACACGCTAAAGAAAAAAAGCTCCTGGCTTGTCTAACCTCTCCCGATAACTCAAACCCTGTGTGTCAGAAGCCTTGTTCACTGCCCTGTCTACCTGTGACTCCACTTTCAGAGAACTGTGCACCTGAAGGTGTCTCTGTTCCACTATACTCCTTCAGGGCCTACCTTCAAGCACATAGGGTCCATGCTGACCAGGCTCTCCCCGCGCCCCCTCCAAAAACCATCACCACCACTTCGTCAGGCAGTTCATTCCATACATGTACCACCCTCTGTGTCTCTGAGGGCAGGGAAAGCAGAGATGATCAATGACGTTGAAGTGAAAATTGAATGGACCCTCAAAGGAAATAAATTTGCTCAGTTACGGGAATAAAAGCTGGGGGAGTGGGACTCTCTCTGCAGAGAGACCGCATGGATTGCGATGGGCTGAATGGGCTCCCTCTGGCTGCAAGCCTCAGGGTCTCCTCTTCCCCCTCCAGTTCTTTTGTCTATTACCTCAACAGAGAGAATGGGGATGTGAAGACAGCTGTGTTTCATTACTGCCTCTCCTGCGGTTCCCTCATGTCCTTGAGTTGTTGGTAAGCAGGAATGGGAAGGGACTCCACCATGATTCAACCTACAGTTGAACAACCAATGCACTTCCTGGAGTTAGGTGTGAGGAATATCTGGTTCAGTAGGACACTAGGCATTGCAGGAAATGTGTTGAAATGAGCCAAGAGTAAGGCACGAGCAGAAAATGAAAAGGGTGGGAAAGAAATGGCTGTATGTTGGGATTGAGTTCACTGAGTTAGTGCTAACCACCCTGTGGCTACAACTCATTGCTTTCAATGTTTGGCTTTCCCATGGGTGCTCTGCTGCTGCAGTCTGAATGAAGTTGGTGCCTGGCGATCTAACTATTACTGTTTCATTCCCTCTTTCCTTTAACAGAGGCTGAAGGCACTGAATCCCAGACAATTGTGAATGGGCTTCCAACAAACCAGCAGCAGCATGATCAAGGTATTGGTGCGTTCTCTATTTCTTCTTTTCAAAAGGGATGTTCTGTCAGTGAGTTACAGACCGCGCTTCTCCCTGAAGCTGTAATGAATTGTTCTGTTGATTGCCTGTGATTTGGGAGCTCATGCTCTCTTCGCTCTGAACTTGCCCACTCTGTTGACTGCTCAGGCAGCATCCTGGACTGTTTTGCCTTTTTGATACTCAGTGTAACTTTGGGGGTAACTTGCAATGTGGGTCATTGATGAAGGAAGGCCCAGGGAAATGTAAAATCCCAGGAGTTACCTGTGCAGTTGCCAGTGGGGTTGCAGGCGATCTCCAGGTGGAGGTTCCATCCTGGGGCAGAGATGTAGCTGTTTGGGACAACGCTTTGGATGGGGCAGGAGAGGCTCAGGAATCCTATGTCCAGCCTGGATTTAACCCTTTCTTCCCCACCAAGAAATAAAAGGCAATAACTTAGTGGTGTTGTTGCTAGACTGTTAATCCAGAGATCCAGGTAATGCTCAGTGGGTCAGGGTTTGAATCCCACTGAGGCCGAATTTGAATTCGATGCAAAGTAAAATCTGGGTGTAAGAGTCTAATGATGACCATGAAACCACTGTTGATTGTTGGAAAAACCTGTCTAGTTTGCTCATGTCCTGTAGGGAAGGAAGCTGCTATTCTTGCCCAGTCTGGCCTACACATGACTCCAGACCCACAGCAAGGTGGTTGGCTCTTAACTGACCTCTGGACAAGTAGGGGTGGATTGTAAATGCTGGCTTCTTCAGCAATGCCCACATTCAGAGAATGAATGAAAATAAAGGAACCTAACCCCGTCTTTCTCTATCTCTTTTAGCTCTGAACTCTTGATTCTTAATCCAATTAGGAAGTTGAAAATGACTAAAGGGCGAATGATCTTTAGGGAAGGAGGTCTTTTGTCCTTTGCCAGTATTGCGTCATGTGATTCCAGGCCCACAACAATGTGGTTGACTCTTAACCACTCTCTGAGATGGTCCAGCAAACCACTCGATCCCAGGGCAATTAGGGATCAGGTACAAATGCTGTCCTTGCCAGCAATGCCCACATCCCATGGAAGAATAAAGAAAGGAGACCAGGGCCAGATAGGCAGGCCTGGGAATTTTGGGTCAGGCAGCTGGGGTGTTGGCATTCTCTTGGGAAGATTGAAACCCATTTGGGTGAATGATTTGATAGGGATCCCACTCTGTTTACAGTTATAGTCTTGATCGCTTACTACAACTCAGTTCAATCCGCCATCCTCTCCTCCTATTCCCATTTTGATCGCACTATTTTCGTCCTCCCACTGTGTCCTGGTTGTGAGTTAAGGTTCAGGACTCTGATTGACCAGGAGAATGCGGATCAGCAACCCTGCTTTCTGTAGAATGAGGTAGATTTAATTGTCAGCTCTCTGTCCCATTCCCTGCTGGTGACCTCTAATGAGCTTTTTACACCTGGTTTTTGTTTCTGCTCACAGTGATGAAATGAATGTTGTATTGCTTCCAGCTTACATTTTGTTCCTTTCAACTCGAGGCTGACTGAAGCTGTTATCCTGAGTCAAAGAATATGGTGCTGGCAAAGCACAGCAGGTCAGGCAGCATCCGAGGAGCAGGAGAGTCAACGTTTCGGGCATAAGCCCTTCATCAGGAATCTGATGATTAGCTTATGCTTGAAACGTCAACTCTCCTGCTGTGCTTTTCCAGCGCCACACACTCGACTCTAATCTTCAGCATCTGCAGTCCTCACTTCCTCCCTAAAACTGTTATCCTGTTAGCTCAGTAGTTATACCCTGATTTCTGGTAGATCTGTGGGATCACTTCTATAGTACAGGTTGCCAACCCAGTGTACTACTGAGAGGGTGCAACACTGCTCATAGGTCCAGCCTTTTAGATGTTAAGCTAAGGCTCTGTCTCCTATCTTGGGTGCAGGCAAAACATTCCGTGGCAATATTTGAAGAGTGGGGGATATCTGCTCTATTATTACTCAAAAAGTGTATCTCCCATTGATCTCTCGCTGTTTGTGGGCCTTTGGGCCCTGGTTACCTGCAGCTTTGCACTACATTGAACCTGTTCCCTATGAGGTTGGTGGATATACAGTTAGCAGAAGGTTCATTCTCAAGCTGTCGGATTTAAGGTGACAATTCTGTACACATTCGCAAAAGAAAAGCTTAAGGAAGCCCACGTTGAAATAAAAAAATATTTTTGCTCAGGTCTTTTGAATAAAGATCTGAGTCTTTATTTCAGTTCTGAGGAAAGGTTTGATCTGGGAAGTTAACCAGTTTAAATTTTTTTTTTGTTGCCACTGTGCTGCGTTCCCAGTATTTTCTGTTCTACCTTTTTAAAAATATCACACGTACAGAGTTCCACGAATGCTTAACGTGCCAATCCTTCATTCTTTAACTAGTCCATGAGTCTAATTTGTGAACATGTCTATTGTGAATTGGGCAGTGTTAATTTCCTGGCAAATTATTGACCATTCTGTCGGTGATATACAGAATCAAAACTGCATATCATAGGCCTGTTAAATGCAGTTGGTGGAATCGGATTTGAGGTTGGATTAGGTCAGCCTGCTGAGTCGCTGTGTAGGGGGTTCATTTTCTGGATTTGAATGGGAGTCTATAGCTCCAAGGGTTTGAAAATTTACCCTGATGAGCCTCTGTGAGCAAGAGTCCACTTCCTTGGGACTGGAGAGAATTCTTCATAATAGCATGAAAGTGGCCATCCAGCCCTCATAATTCGAACCTTTGGTGGATAGAGTGATATTGAGAACAAACAATGATCAGTGATGAGACGACTAGTCAGTGTACCAGGATTCCACACCATCCACTTTCTGACTAGCTTTCAACAGTTCTAGATCTGTGGATTATGGGCAAAGAGTTGGGGAATGGGACAGATGATTACTGTCTGGAGAGCTGGCATAGACATGATGGGCTGAAAGATCACCTTTATGGTGTTATGGTAAATTCTCTCCCTTCCCAAGGAAGTGGACTCTCCCTCAAGAAATGCACCCTTCATGTGGACTGTTTCTTCAGCCCTTGTATCTGAAAACCCTCCTTTCACTCCCACAGTTGGATTGAAATTCTGTGTTTTCACTCTAATTGCAGTAACACACCCCCTGTGTGTTATTCTGCTTGACCACAGTGAGCCGTTTGAAGTTCCCTTATACCACATTTGGGGGCAAGGGTGGGCGGGGTCTCTGGTACCTTGCTGTGACCTTGCTGTGGACGAGCAGTTTTCGTTTTGTTTTATCTGCAGCAACCGAGGCCTGGGTCCCCCCGCATGCTGTCTCCGCGGTGAAAATTCACCCGGTGAAGAAACTGAAAAGTTATTCCAGCACACTGCTACCAACAGGTACATGAATCGGCAGGGCGGCACTTTGCCCTCCCATTGGAAATAATCCTCACCGGGCGGTTTTTTGCCTCCGTCATGTGCTGCCGGGTCATTCACATTCTGGTCATTTCGAAGAACCAGCAAGAATTTCATCTCCAAGACATCCACCTTCCTGCTTCTCATTGTGTTCCCTCAGGCGTTTGTTTGCTTGAAAGCTCTGGGGCTCTCTTTGGGTTTGAATGATATGGAGGAGCTGATGTTGGACGAGGGTGAGCATAGTTAAAAATCACGCAACAACAGGTTATTGTCCAACAGGTTTATTTGGAACAAAAGTCTAGGTTTGTTCAATGTTTGTATGGCACTATGATCTTTTGCTATCAATTCTGTGTCCTCTCGTCCCGCTCCACCTGCTCCAAAAGCTCATACAGGTAACCCCCGCCATCCAAAAGCAGAGCATTCCAATGAAACCTTTGGTAAGCCAAAATGGCGTAAAGCGAAGAAGCATTAATTTATATGGGAAAAATTTTGCCTTTTCTCGTAAAAACGAAAATCCTCTTTGGATTTCTTTTGGTTAGTGAAAACAGGTACTCATGTAGGTCTTTTGTAAAAGCGAAATGACGTAAAGCAAACTTTTGAAAAACGGGAGAATACCTGTACTTCCAAATAAACCTGTTGGACTAAAGTCTGGTGTTGTGTGATTTTTAACTTTTGGTTTGAAGGCATAGCTTTCAGCCTCTTCTAAAATCGATTAAAATGTCTTTAAAGAGCGGTGCTTGCCTGACTGATTCAGAGTTAGTTAAGCAATTAAACTGAACTCTGGCATTCTTGACCAGATGGGGTGCTAGTTAGATGTTGCTCAGGTGTGTGAGAGAGGTGTTTAGTACCAATTTATTCCACTCACTGTTGGTTTAAATTGGAGATCACCCGTTGATCTTCGGTCCCAGGAAGGGTTTAGTTAAGGGTGAGTGGGGGATGGTGTATACGTTGGGGCCTTGAGGAAATATCTGCCCAGTTGGAAGTTGTCTGAATTAGTTTCAATGTGATACTAGTCCGCATGTTCATGCAAACCATCAAACACTGCTCGTTGAGTTTATGTTTTCATGGAGACATCCCCTGAGAGAGCTGCCCTCAGAGATTTGGGGATTGGGAGGGAGAAGGATTAAGGAGGCCAATTAACCTGATATTGTGAATATGCCCGATTGAACAACTATTCATAATCCAAGTAGCTTACCGTTTCTGCAGCTTAGCCCTAATTTTCATTGTACTCATCGCTACTACACATTCACTAACTTTGCAAACTTCATATGTTAATTATCTACAGTGTGCTCAGTATTGTGTTGGTTATGTTACTAGATGTTTGTTAAAATGATTGCCATGATGTAGAGGTGCCAGTATTGGACTGGGGTGGACAAAGTTAAAAATCCCACAACACCAGCTTATAGTCCAACAGGTTTATTTGGAAGCACTGGCTTTCGGAGCGCTGTTTCTTTGACAGGTAGCTACCTGATGAAGGAGCAGTGCTCCGAAAGCTCGTGCTTCCAAATAAACCTTTTTTACTAGAACCTGGTGTTGTGTGATTGTTAAAATTACTGTTATTGGTTTTGTATTGTATTGAAATTGCTGCTTCACCTCTCCAACCCAGAGTTGTCCACTAAACAATCTCCAGTAAGATCTCTGAGCTGTTTCCCAATGCAGGTCAGCCCATTTAAACGCTGGGTTATTGTGTTATTTATAGCCACCTTTCTGCAGCTGTACAGTGTAGTGGTGACACCTCACCTGGAATACTGGACAGTTTTTTGGTTTTCTTACTGAGAGAGATTTATCTGCACTGGAAACAGTCCAATGATGAGAGTGCTCACTTGGCTGATTCCTGACATCTCGGGGTTTCGTAGAAACATCGAATCCCTACAGTTGTGAAAGCAGGCCATTCGTCCCATCGAGTCTACACCAACCCTCTGAGGAGCATTCCAAACAGACCCACCCCATCTCTGTAACACTGCATTTCCCATGGCAAACCTACCTAGCCGACACACCTCTGGACACTATGGGCAATTTCCCATGGCCAATCCACCTAACTTGCACATCTTTGGACTGTGGGAGGAAACCCACATAGACATGGGGAGAATGTGCATATTTCTCACAGACAGTCACCCAAGGCTGGAATCAAACCTGGGTCCCTAGCGCTGTGAGGTGGCAGTGCTAACCACTGAGTCACTGCCGCCAATTTGTCTCGTGAGGAAAGGTTGAGCAGGTTAGGCCTGTACTGATTGGAGTTCAGAAAAATGAGTGTAATCTTCATGAAACATTTAGGATTTTGGGGCTTGACAGAGTAGATGCTGAGAGGATGTTTCTCCTCATTGTGGGGAGGGAATGTAAAGCCAGTAAGCACAGATTTGAAATAAGGGGACACCCTTTTGAAGATGAGGAAGACTTTAATCTCCTGGGACTGACCTTCCCCAGTACGTCCTGCATAGGAAGATGTGATTGACTGTTCGGTATTCCTTCTTCCAATGTTCAATAAGTTTGTAATGGAGGCTTTACACCCTTGAGTGAGCCAGTGGAGATGACAGGGTCTTCTGTGTGTTTACAGAAGCTAGTTTATTGGACACTTTAAACAATGCACGACATAGTGATGTACAGCACGGAAACAGACCCTTCAGTCCAACTCGTCCATGTCGACCAGATATCCCAACATAGTCCCACTTGCCAGCATCCTGCCCATATCCCTCCAAACCCTTCCTATTCATATACCCATCCAGATGCCTTTTAAATGTTACAACTGTACCAGCCTCCACCACTTCCTCTGGCAGCTCATTCCATACACGTACCACCCTCTGCCAGAAAAAGTTGCCCCTTAGGGCTTTTTTATATCTTTCCCTTAAACCTCTAGTTCTGGATTCCTCACCCCAAGCGAGAGACTTTGACTATTTATCCTATCCATGCCCCTCATGATTTTATAAACATCTATAAGGTCACCCCTCAGCATCCAATGCTCCAGGGAAAACAGCCACAGCCTGTTCAGCCTCTCCCTATAGCTCAAATCCTCCAACCCTGGCAACATCCTTGTAAATTTTTTTTAACCCTTTCAAGTTTCACAACATCCTTCCAATAGGAAGGAGACCCGAATTGCATGCAATATTCCAACAGTGGCCTAACCAATGTCCTGTACAGCCACAACATAACCTCCCAACTCCTGTACTCAATACTCTGACCAATAAAGGAAAGCATACCAAATACCACCTTCATGATCCTACCTACCACTTTCAAGGAGCTATGAACCTGCACTCCAAGGTCTCTTTGTTCAGCAATACTCCCTAGGACCTTACCTTTAAGTGTATAAGTCCTGCTAAGATTTGCTTTCCCAAAATGCAGCACCTCGCATTTATCTAAATTAAACTCCATCTGCCACTTCTTAGCCCATTGGACCATCTAATCAAGATCCCATTGTAATCTGAGGTAACCTTCTTTGCTGTCCACTACACCCCTCAATTCTGGTGTCATTAGCAAACTTACTAACTGTACCTCTTATGCCCAATCGTTTATGTAAATGACAAAAAGTAGTGGACCCAGCACTGATCCTTGCGGCACTCCACTAGTCACAGGCCTCCAGTCTGAAAAACAACCCTCCACCACCACCCTCTGTCTTCTACCTTTGAGCCAGTTCTGTATCCAAATGGAAAGTTCTCCCTGTATTCCATGCGATCTAACTTGCTCGCCAGTGCCCCATGAGAAGCTTTGTTGAACGCTTTACTGAAGTCCATATAGATCACATCTACCACTCTGCCCTCATCAATCCTCTATGTTACCTCTTCAAAAAACACAGTAAGACGTTTAATTCACTTGTAAAGTTTCTTTCCCATGCGATCACTGACAGCATTTTTTTTAGTCCTGGCTGACTGGGCCAACATTTATTGCCTGTTCCTGAAGAGATTTTGAAGACCAAGTTTCACACAGACCATGAGCCACAGCAGACCATGTGCTGTAGGTAGACCCACAATACCCTTAAGGAGGGAATTCCAGGACTTTGACTCAATGACCGTGAAGGAAGGGCAATATGTTTCCAAGTCAGGATGGTGAGTGGCTTGAAGAGGAATTTAGAGGTGGTGGTGGTCCCGTGTATTGCTGGCTGTATCCTTCTAGATGGTAGTGGTCATGGATTTGGAAAATGCTGTCTGAAGAGTCTTGGTGAATTTCTCCAGTGCTTCTTGTAGATGGTACATAGAACAATACAGCGCAGCATAGGCCCTTCAGTCTTCGATGTTGTGCTGACCTGTGAACTAATCTAAGCCCATCCTCCAACACTATCCCACCATCATCCATGTGCTTATCCAAGGATTGTTTAAATCTGTCTAATGTGGCTAGGTTAACTACATTGGCAGGTAGGGCATTCCACACCATTACCACTCTCTGCGTAAAGAACCTGCCTCTAACATCTGTCTTAAATCTATTACCCCTCAATTTGTAGCTATGCCCCCTCGTACAAGCTGATGTCATCATCATAGGAAAAAGACTTTGACTGTCCACCCTATCTAATCCTCTGATCGTTTTGTCTCTATCCAATCCCCCCTCAGCCTTTTTCTTTCCAATGAGAACAGATCCATGTCTCTCAGCCTTTCCTCATAAGGCCTTCCCTCCAGACCAGGCAACATGCTGGTAAATCTCCTCTGCACCTTTTCCAATGCCTCCACGTCCTTCCTTGTAATAGGGCAACCAGGACTGTAGATGCTGGAGATCAGGGCTTAAAAATGTGTTGCTGGAAAAGCGCAGCAGGTCAGGCAGCATCAAAGGAACAGAAGAATCGATGTTTCGGGCATAAGTCCTTCTTTCCTGAAGAAGGGCTCATGCCCGAAACGTCGATTCTCCTGTTCCTTTGATGCTGCCTGACCTGCTGCGCTTTTCCAGCAACACATTTTTAAAACCAGAACTGTATACAATATTCCAAATGCAGCCGCACTAACCTTTTCGTACAGTTGCAGCATGATATTGCGGTTCCGGAACTCAATCCCTCTACCAATAAAACCTAACACACCGGATGCTGCCTTAACAGCATTATCAACCTGGGTGGCAACGTTCAGGGATCTATGTACATGGACTCCAAGATCCCTCAGCACATCCACACTAGCAAGAATCTTTCCATTGACCCAGTAGTCTACCTTCCTGTTATTCTTCCCAAAGTGAATTATCTCACATTTATCTGCATTGAACTCCATTTGCCACCTCTCAGTCCAATTCTGCAGTTTAGCCAAGTCCCTCTACAACATTCTTCCACACTGTCCACTATTCCACTGACTTTAGTGTCGTCTGCAAATTTACTAAACCGTCCACCTATGCCTGCATCTAAGTCATTTATAAAAACGACAAACATTTTTATGTTTGGTCCCAAAACAGATCCTTGTAGCACACCACTAGTAACCGGGCTCCAGGCTGAATATTTTCCATCAACTACCACTCGCTACCTTCTTAGAGAAAGCCAGTTTCTAATCCAAACTGCTAAATCACTCTCAATCCTATGCCTCTGCATTTTCTCCAACAGCCTATCATGTGGAACCTTATCAAAGGCTTTACTGAAGTCAGTGTATACCACATCAATTGCCCTACCCTCATCCACATGGTTGGTCACCTTCTCAAAAAACTCAGTGAGGTTTGTGAGACATGACCTGCTCTTGAAGAAACTATGTTGGCTATCTGCACTCAAATTGTTGCTTGTGAGATGATTATAAATCTTATCTCTTATAATCCCTTCCAAAACCTTTTTCCTACAACAAACGTAAGGCTTACTGGTCTGTAATTACCTGGGTCATCTCTACTGCCTTTCTTGAACAAGGGCACAATATTTGCATCTGATACTAAACCTGTAGACAATGACAATTCAAAGATCAAAGCCAAAGGCTTCAACACCACCTCCCCTAGCTTCCCAGAGAATCCTCTGATAAATTGCATCTGGCCCAGGGTACTTGTCTACTTTCACCCCTTCTGGAATTGATAACACCTCTTTCTTACTAACTTCAATCCTTTCTAGACTAATATCTCGCATCTCATTTTTCTCTCCAATATTCTCCTTTTCCTGAGTGAAAACCGATGAGAAATATTCGTTTAGCACCCCTCTGATTTCCATGGGGTCCACACACAACTTCCCACTTTTGTATTTAACTAGCCCTATTCCTACCAGAGTCATCCTTTTTATTCCTCACATACCTGTAGAAAGCTTTAGGGTTCTCCTTTATTCTATTTGCTAAAGACTGCTCATGTCCTCTCCTTGCTCTTCTTAAATCTTTCTTTAAATCCTTCCTCACTAATCTGTAACTCTCCATCACCTCATCTGAACCATCTAGTCTCAACGTCACATAAGCCACCTCCTTTCACTTAATAAGAGATGCAATTTCTGTAGTAAACCACGGTTCCCTTACCTTATCACTTCCTCCCTGCCTGACAGGGACATACCCATCAAGGACATGCAATATCTGTTCCTTAATCCAGCTCCACATTTTGATTGTCCCCAATCCCTGCATTTTGCTACCCCATTCTGTGCACCCTAAGTCTTGCCTAATCACATTATAATTGCCCTTGCCCCATCGATTAACTCTTGCCCTGTGGCATGTACCTATCTCTTTCCCATCACTAAACTAAATGTAACTCTCTCCAAAGTGCTCACCGACCACTAAACCAAACACCTGGCCTGGTTCATTACCAAGCACGAGATCTAGTGTGGCCTCCCCTCTTGTCGGCCCTTCGACATACTGTGTCAGGAAACCCTCCTGCACACACTGGACAAAAACTGATCCATCCAGCATACTAGAATTATATCATTTCCAGTCAATGTTGGGGAAGTTAAAGTCCCCCATAATGACCCCCCTGTTAGTTTCACTCCTACCCAGAATCGTTTTGCCGATCCTCTCCTCCACATCCCTGGAACTCCCAGCAGTGTGACCTCTCCTGTCCTGTTTCTAACCTCAGCCCACATTACCTCAGTAGACGAGTCCTTGTCAAAAGTTCTTTCAGCCACCGTTATACTATCCTTGACTAAAGAGGCCACACCTCCCCCTCTTTTACTGCCTTGCCTGTTCTTCATGAAAGATCTAAACCCTGGAACCTGCAACATCCATCCCTCACCCTGCTCTATCCATGTCTCTGAAATGGCCACAACATCGAAGTCCCAGGTACCTATCCATGCTGCAAGCTCACCTACCTTATTTTGTCTACTTCTGGTGTTGAAGTAGACACACTTCCATCCAGCTTGCTGTCTGCCAGTACATTCTGTGACCGTGAAATCCTGTCCATGCCCTTCCTATTCTCATCCTCCTGTGCACTGGAACGTCCCTATCCTCCCTGCTGAGCTAGCTTAAACCCACCTGAATGGCACCAGCAAATTTCTCAGCCAGGATATGAGTACCTCTCTGGTTCAGGTGAAGACCGTCCTGTTTGTAGAGGTTCCACCTTCCCCCAGAATGAGTCCCAATTATCCATGTATCTGAAACCCTCCCTCCTGCACCATCCTTGCAGCCACGTGTTCAGATGAATGTGTCCCTATTACTTGCCTCGCTATCACGTGGTGCAGGTAACAAAGCAGAGATCACTTCTGTTTATTTTAGCTCTCAGCTTCCACCCTAGCTCCCTGAAATCCTGCCTTACATCCCTCTCCCTTTTTCTACCAATGTCATTGGTACCTATGTGGACCATGACTTGGGGATGGTCACCCTCTCCCTTCAGAACCCCAAATACATGATCCGAGACATCTTAGGCCCTGGCATTTGGAAGGCAAAACACCAACTGCGAGTCTTGTTCGTTCCCAACAAACCTTCTATCTGACCCTCTAACTATTGACTAATACTCTTCCCCTTTCCCCCTTTCCCTTCTGTGCAACAGGGACAGACTGTGCCAGAGACCTGCACCCCACTGCGTACCCCTGTTAATCGTACACACTGCTCTGATTAAGTATGGGTGATGGCGGGAGTGAATGTTTATGGATGTGGTGCCAATCAAGCGGGCTGCTTTGTCCTAGATGGTATTAATCTTCCATGTCGTTCGAGCTGCCCCCATCCAGGCAACTGGGGGGGGTTATTCCATCACATTCCTGACTTGTGCCTTGGAGATGGCAGATGGGCTTTGGGGAGTCGGGTGAGGTCAATGGTGGATGGTGTTACCTTAACTCCCAGACCCGTGAACTCTTGCAGAGCCCCTTGAGGGTATTACACAATTAACACCCCTGGGCAGTGAGAGTCGAACTGTCACCTGACATGATCCATCTGAATTATTTCTAGACAGTTGTGACATAATATTGGACAATAATTGTACAGCCTTTTGCCACCATGACTGCAGCTCAACTATAAAGCCAACGGGTTCAGTATCCTAGACAAACAGGAGGCTGGAAGAACACAGCAAGCCAGGCAGCGTCAGGAGGTGGAGAAGTCAATGTTTCTGGTATTAACCCTTTCCTCAGGACTGGATACGATGGGGGGGGTCACTGGTGGTGTTCCAATTTGCAGTCTGATTCACTGAGGTAATAGAGGAGGCCAAGGATGGACTTATTGGAGAGGGGATGGGAGAAGAAATTTAACTGTTTGGCCTCTTCGATGTAGATACTGGACTCCACCTTCTCCCACCCAGTATCCTGCAAGAACTTCATCCCGTTTTCCCAATTCTTCCGTCTCCGATGAGATGTTCCACTCTCGAGCACCCCAGATGTCCTCTTATTTCAAACAGCGTTTTCCCCCCATTTCATTCAGACAGCCCTCGACTGCACCACCTCCATTCCCCGCTCTACAGCTGTAAACCCTGCTCCCTCCAAACATAATAAAGATTGGGACCCCCTTATCCTCACCTGCCGCCCCACAAGCCTCCGCATCCAACGTATCATCTTCAAAGACCCTCCAACTCCAATTAGATCCTACCTCCCAGAACACCTTCCCCTTCCCACCCTTCCCTGCCTTCCACAAGGACCGTTCCCTTCACCACTCCTTGGTTCTCGCCACTCCCCACACCAACCCTTCCAAACCACCCTCCACCTGAAAAAGGTGCAACTCCTGCCCATATGCCACCTCCATCCATGGCCCCAGACTGCCTTTCCAGCTGAAGCAGAGGTTCATCTGCCTCTCCTCCAACCTACTCTATTGCATCTGATGCTCCCGATGTGGTCTCTTCTACATTGGTGAGACCCAATGTAGACTAGGCGATTGTTTCGCCAAGTATTTTTGCCGGGCCCAAAATGGACACCCTGGTCACCACCCATTTCAGTCCCCACTCCAATTTGTCCATCCTCGGCCTTCGTTATCGCAGTGAATCAGACTGCAAATTGGAGGAACAACACTTCACCTTCCGTCTGGGCAGCCTACATCCCAGAGGACTCGGCACGTGTTCTTGAATTTCAAATAACCTTCCTGCCCACCCCTTGACTCCCTTTCCAACCCTGCCACCTCCCTTCCAATTTGACTTGCTGATTCTTCCTTCCAGCTACCAACTGGATTCATCTCTTCCATCGACCAACCAGCTCGTAGCCGCCTTCCGCACCCACCTATCATTGCCTCACTATTCTGATTGGAGCATTCCCTACCCCCACATCAAGCCCTGAAGTTAGGGTTAATACCTGAATGCCGTCTGGCTCGCTGTGCTCTTTCAGCCTCCTGTTTGTCTACTTTGGATTCCAGTATCTGCAGTTTTACTTTTATCTCTAACCAGGTTCGACATCTTCTCCTGTTGTCCCCCAGGGTTGGGGTTCTTTTGCTAAAATGCATCATTACAAGCAATACAGTGACTTTTGCTAAGTGCAGTTAAGCTTTCCAGCCGAGAATGTGAATATGCTTCAGAATGAAACTGATTTGATTGTGATGAACGGTTTATAACCTTACTCTATCTGACCTCACAGAAACAGACCCATCAAAGATCAGTGTGGGCAAAGGGTCGGTGACTATGCGAATAGCCTCTGCATGTGTGGGACCTCCAGAAGCTGACACGCCACCGAATGAAGATTCCCGACAATCAACCAGTAAGGATGGAGATGTTTTTCTAAATATGAATCTGAAGCTGCCCCAGTCTCTGTTTTAGATTGCTCAGAGTGAGTCCTGGTTTTCGTTGAGTCAGCTGACTGCAGATAGACACTTGCTCAGTGTAAATGATGAGTATTGAGCTGCTGTTTGTAAAGACCAGGACCCCAGGTCTTGCTCGCTGTGTTGGTCTCTGGAATCCAGGGCTCACTAAACAGTGGTCTGGAGCTGGAGCCTTGGTAGATTTTTTTCCTCTTACTCTCTCCCCTGCCATTCTCTTCTCCCCCCCCCCCCCCCACCAACACACACACACCACACATACCACACACGCACAAGCACACACACCCCTCCTTCACCTGCCCACCCCTCCCTCCTTCCCTCGCTCCCTCCCTCTTGCCTTCACCCCTGTCCTACCTATGCCACTTATTTTAAAATTCAGTGATGACATCCATCTGGTGCTACAGTCTTGTCAGCTTTTAGTTCTGAAGGTGTTTTTAAATATTATTTCCATGTTAATTAGTATACATTCCTCCCTCCCTTTCACCTTTCGATTTGCAAGTGTCTTGGGGATGTGATTTGCATCTCGTACAGTACAGAGAGATGCAGCCCAAAATGCTCGATGGACCAGGTAGGTAGAAGCTTATCACTGAGGTGACCCTGTACCTGGTGGAGATGGGCAGGACAGGTGGGGAGAGGAGACCTTTTTATCACAAGAATGAGACCCAGCGACACGTCAACTTGGCATTACGAAGCAGGGGTCGAAGCTCTTTCCTATTTTGTCAAGTTTGATGAGCTGTGCTCATTTGCATTGACCTGTATTTTAATGCAAATGTTTCAAATTGCTGGTACTCTCTTGGTGCCTTCCTGCTTTTGATCTGCCTTCGTGAGAAACTGAACAAATATATTTCAAAGCATGGCTTTGTTACCTCCCCGCCTACACAGCCATGTGGAAAGTTTGACTCTGAATCCCAAATTATTTGTGGTATTTCTCGTCTTGCTGAGCTCCAAGCTGACTGAGGACAGCAAGAATTAATTGGATATTTTTTCCCTTTTATTTCTGTCTCGGCAACTGAATGATGCAGCTGAGGGACAATGACTGTCTTCATTGCAGAGGATCAATACTATATTGTGTGAGCAGGGGTTAGAAATTGCAAGGGCATGGTGTTTAGAATGGGTTGCTGTGGTAACCAACAGCCCAGTACGAACAGGCACCCACAGAAAAGATTTTCTCTTGGAAGTGAAGATTTTTGTGATTGATTCTGTCGCGAGGCTGGACGCTGTTAGAGTAACTCTGTCTCTCTCTTGTGTGCTCTTCCACGCTATTACTTTTCACGAAAAATACAGGCCCTGAGCTGCCAAGTTCAAAGACAGGTAGGAAAGAGCATAGATTTCCTTGTTCTGGTTCCTCTTTGCACTGAGTGTGATTAGTGACTCTGATTCTCCCTATCTGTCCCACTCTTTTTTTTCTTTAAAGACGCAGATAGTTGGATGCCACCTTCAGCTGGTGATGCGAATGGCGATGCCACCTCATCATCGCTGGCAGCTAAAGGATTTCGCAGTGTGCGCCCACATCTGCCAACAGAGTACAAACCACAACTTCAGGTACCAATCATTTTACTCCTTGGATTAGTTTGATTCAGATAATTGACTTGCCAAGCAGCTGTTCTTGGACAGAGCAATAGAATCAACGACAGGGCATTTAGCACAGTAAGACTGGGTGGCACAGTGGTTAGCGCTGCTGTCTCACAGAGCCAGGCACCCGGGTTCGATTCCA